>NW_027131465.1:0-24502 GCF_026122565.2 Emydura macquarii macquarii
CAGAACCGCACCCTCTGGTGATTGGAAACCTCCCTGTGATTTCTAGTCAGTCTCTGGATCAAATGGACACAGTATACAGGCTCACACAGTGCGGCTTCCTGCCCCATCCAATGGTTAAGCCACAAATGGCAGCTTATGAGCCCAGAAGGCTTCGTTCTTCAGTACAGAAGCTCGGGCTTGAAAATCTAAAACTCTGGGTTCAAATCCCTGCAACCTATCAGTGGCAGACCGTTGTGATAGAGTTACACATAGAAGCACGCAAAGGAGCATGCTGCCCCCTCCCTCCTCACACACACAACTGCCCCACGTGTACACAAACAGGCAGGAGTGCAGAGTCCGGAGTGACTCCAGGGTAACTGAGATCAGAATACGTCTCTAAAGGCTCATCTGCAAAGTGAGAAGCCTGCAGTAACGTGGAGAAATGTGGCCACTGAGCAATAAAGGCACATGTCGGACCTCAACGGGTATGAATTGGCCTAGCTCCATTAATGGCAATAGGCCAGATCCCCAAATGGCGATACACCCCATGAGAGTCAGCCCTGCTTTACTAAAGATTTGCTCTCTCATACACCAGTGTAGCAGCAGCCTGACTTCTCTGAGTCCAGCTAAGCTGCTTTGGATTTATACACACAAGGTGGGAAATCTCCAGCCTTGTCTTTGGGCACCATGAAACAGGTAGAAGTGGCCAAGCCGTGCACCAGGTACTGCTCTGGCAGAGACTGAACGTCTGATTCTCCTCTCCCGCACAATTTACACCAGTGACACTCCACCGCTGGGCCACATCTTCTGCTTGTGTAAATGAGCCCAGCTACCTTCACGTCTGTGGCATTCGTCTGGGTTTGCATTAGTACAACTGAACTGGGAATCAGCCCTGTCTGAGTGTGAGCTGTCATACATGTCATGGACTTTCATGAAGGGGAAAAGCGAGAGAACGTCTATTGGAGAAAGGTGGACAATTAATTATGGGTGAAAAACCTCCACACAATCAGTCTCCTCAGGGCACCTTTGATTTCCTTGTTCCTCATGCTGTAGATGACAGGATTTATCAGGGGGGGCACCAAGGAATAGAGAACAGTCACCACAAGATCCAGAGCAGACGGAGAGCTGGAATGGGCTTCAGGTAGGCAAAGATGCCCGTTGAAATTAACAAGGAGACCACAGTGAGGTGAGGGATGCAGTGGAGAAGGCTTTATGCCGGCCCTGTTCAGAGGAGATTCTCAGCACTGCTCTGAAGATCTGAACATACGACACAACAATGAAAACAAAGCAGCCTAGGTCTAAAAGGGAACTAAAGACAATAGCACCTGTTTCACTCTGGTATGTGTCGGAGCAGGCCAGCTTGAGGATCTGGGGGATTTCACAGAAGAACTGGTCTACCACATTGCTTCCACAGAAGGGCAATGCAAACGTGGTCCCAGCATGCAGTGCGGAGGAGAGAATTCCACTGGCCCAGGCACCGGCTGCCATTTGGACACAAGCTCTTCTGTTCATCACCCTCTCGTAGTGCAGTGGCTGGCAGATGGCGACGTACCGGTCATACGCCATGACGGTGAGAAGGTGTAAATCTGCTAACAGGAAGGAGAGGAAGAAAAAGACCTGGGCAACACATCCAGCATAGGAAATGGACCTGGTGTTCATGAGGGAGTTGAGCATGGATTTGCGGAGGATGACAGAGACGGATCCGAGATCCAGGACAGACAGATTCATCAGGAAGAAGTACATGGGGGTGTGGAGGTGGTGGTCGAAGGCTATGGCTGTGACGATGAGAAGATTCCCCATGAGGGCTGCCAGGTAAATCACTAGAAACCCCACAAAGTGCAAAATCTGCAGCTCCCGAATGTTAGAAAATCCCAGGAGAAGGAACTCGGTCACGGTGGTTTGGTTGAACATTTTCTTCCTCAGGATATCGTGTGATGGCTGTGAAGGGAAAGACATGAGCGACGCCAGGCTGAGATCAGTAAAATAACTCTCCTTTTGTCTAAACCACCTCCATTTCCTTCAGTCAGACCTTTAGCTTCTGCAGGTTGGTGTAAGATGGGAATGGGGGTGGGGAAAAAAACCCACTGTCTCCACCAGAGCTATTCCTTGTTTACACTGGGGTGAGAGACAGCAGAATCAGCTCAATGGACTCCCGCGGAGTTACTCCTGGGTTACACCATGGTGAGGGCGAGGAGAATTAGGTACGACTGCTTTTGAGGTGTTTGTATCCCTCTGCCACCCGGAGGCAGGCGAGCTCTGCATACCGGTGTCTAAATCTTTCTAGCCTCAGTTTCCTGAGGAGAATCTGGGGCCTGGCTGCCCACATCTGCTGCCAAGGGCCCTGCTGTGAATCTGGGGTAATTTCACTGGAAGCCAGGGAATGACTCCGCATTTATACTGCTGTAAACGGGGGCAGCATCTAGCACGGAGGTGACCGAGCCCAGTCGTGATTACTCAGTGAACTCGGCCCCGTCCCCTGCTCTGTCTGTGGTTCCACACTCACTGTGAGAGACTCGTTCCAGCCCCTCCTGCATCTCTCACCACTCACCTAAACCCTCTTCCAGAGCTTGTCAGAGAACCCAGGAGTCCTGACTCCCCGCCCCCCCTGCTCTATCCCACTACACCCACCACCTCTCCCCAAGCCAGGAACACGAGTGAGGTGTTTGCACTCCCAGAGCCCTCCTGTAACCACTACCCCAGGCTGCCTCACAGCCCCTCTCTGCCCCGTGACGCTCCAGTGCCATCAGCACGGCCGCCTGAGAGCAACAGCGGAGGGTCCTCGGCCAGCGAGTGGGAGTGGGAGCCATTCTCGGGCAGGTGCTGAGGGCGCTCTCTGGGTGGCAGGAAGAGCCCAGTCCAAGTCCCTGCATCAATGACTATTTAATTAGTGATACAAAGGGAGCAGCTTCTAGAGGAGAGGCTGATCCAGTTTGATCTCGGAATAACCCAGAGCCAAGCGGCTCAGTGACGCTCCTGTAAAGCAGGAATTCAAATCCCTTCTCATGCTCAGTCAGGGGGAAGAACTGAACCTGAGGCTGTCACATGCCAGCCGAGTATCCTAACCCCTCAGCTTCTAGTTATGGGGGAGGGGGCAAAGAGGGGGGGCCTGGTCCACTGTCCATATGAGAAACAGACCGCACCAGTTCTGTGTCCTCTACACACTGGACTAAACGCCCTCCCAGAGCTGCAGAACCCAGGAGTCCTGGTCCCAACCCCCTGCTCTCACCCACCTAATCCCACGCCCCTCACAGAAATCTGACAGACAGAGCTAACGGCAGACATAGAGATACAGAGAGCCAGAACCAGACACAAACAGATGATGATGTTAATAGATAGCTAGATAGATGATCTAACAACAAACTAACAGAGAGACACAGGTGAGAACAGCACATGGAGTGTGAGAGAGAGAAACACAGAACTAACAGGTAGAGAGAGAAGTAAAAACAAACCGATAGACAGATACACAGAAATAACAACAAACTAATGTACACAGACAGAAAAGTAACAGCAAGCTCATCAGTTCCCCCATTCCCCCTAGGAGGAAACTGAGGCACAGATATTCTGCCCTCTCGTTTCAAAGGTAACTGCTTTTGGCTCCCTCTCAGTCCCATGGTCCAAACTGAGCTGAGAGTGAAACTGAAAAAATACAGCTCGTCATTTACAATCTTGTCTGTAAAGTGCCACTCTACAGCCCCCCGATAGATTTCACTGGAAGAGCAAACTCACGGGGCTGGCCTGTGTGGAATCCTTCCTGAGTGAGATGGCTTCTCTCCTCCAGGTACAGACAGCCCCTGGTTATCCCTCTCTCTCTAGCCCTCCATCCATCTGTCTCCCTATCTAATGCCCCTGTCACTGTGTTATGAGAGGCCATTTCCCCTCACACAGAGGCTGAGCTGTGGGAAATGCACTGAGATCTGTGCTCTCTGCAGATGAGCCGTGTGTCAAACACTCCAGTGCTGCGGGAAGGTGCTTTATCCCTGTCTGTTTTCTAAGGGCTCGTGGGACTCACTCCCTGGAGCCCCGCACAGCCCAGAAGCAGCAGCCCAGAGCAACAGTTAATTTAGTTTCCAGAAACTACAATAATCACAGTTCCGAGGCAGCAGGGTCTAGAGGAAACACCGGGGGCGTGGAGGCACAATTCCTAGCTCTACCAGTGACCTGCTGTGTTACCTTGGGAAAGTCATTCCGTGGGGCTGTCTCCACCCCCCACCCCCTCCCACTGTTTGCCTGTCCTTTCTGTTTAGATTGTAAGCTCTGTGGGGCAGAGACTGTCTCTTACCTAATACAAAGGGACTCAGGTGCAACTATCATATAAATAATTTGTTTATTTATTATTATTAAAAAGCTAAAGGCTAGTGTGTCCTGAGCTCTGACCCGAATATTCCTCTGGCTTTGTTCAGTCACTTCACCACTCCCGTCTTCAGCTTATCGTCTGCCAAATGGGGATAATCGTTACAACTTGGAGGACAATCCCGAATGAGTAGAGATGCTCAAAAATATTTTCCTGTCAAAACAGCTTTTTGATGAAAAATTACTTATCCTTGTAAATAATTTTGGTGTGGAAAAAATTCCATTTTGGACTCAATTTTCTCTGGGTTTTTTTGGTGCTGGGGGCGGGGGATTGGTTTTAGCTTTGATTTTAGGTTTATGAAAACCTGGAAATGGAAAACCTTTTTCAGGTTTTTGGGGCAAAGTTTTCAATATCAGGAATCTTTTCCCCAAACTAGAAAATATTTACCCTCAAGTGGGATTTTTTCTAGAGAATTTACTGAAAAGTTAAAGCCTGCAGAAGTTTAGCCTGGAGAAGAAGGCGACTGAGAGGGGACATAACAACTTTCAAGTACATAAAAAGTTGTGACAAGGAGGAGGGAGAAAAATTGTTCTTAATCTCTGAGGACAGGACAAGAAGCAATGGGCTTAAACTGCAGCAAGGGAGGTTTAGGTTGGACATTAGGAAGAACTTCCAAACTGTCAGGGCAGTTAATCACTGGAATAAATTGCCTAAGGGGGTTGTGGCATTTCCATCTCTGGAGATTTTTAAAAGCAGCTTAGACAAACACCTGTCAGGGATGGTCTAGATATTACTTATTCCTGCCATGAGGGCAGGGGACTGGACTCAATGACCTCTCGAGGTCCCTTCCAGCCCTATGATTCTATGAAAACCAAACACTTTTCAGTCTCCAGATTCATATTTTGCCCACTCCCCCATCCAAAAACCAATAATATGGAATGTTTCTATGAAAACAGAACAATGATATTTTGCACAAAATTATCATTTTCATTTTTGATTAGCTTTGACAATGAGTAATTAAAACTAAATTAAATGTATCTGAGTTGATCTGGGTGCAACATTCATTGCAATTATATTTGACAAGGTCCGTTTGTCATAGGAACTGTACCTGGGTCAGACCTTTGGACCGTTCCATCCTGTATCTTGTCCCTGACACTGACCAGAACCAGCTGATTCAGAGGAAAATCTAAGATGCCCCATAGAGGATAATTCTTAAATAAGCTCCCCAGCTACAAAACAAGGAATAACTGGCTAGGCGGTGGTACTGCTGAAAAGGATCTGGAGGTTAGAGTGGACCACAAATTGAATATGAGTCAGCCATGTGATGCAGCTGCAAAAAAGACTAGAATCATTCTGGGGTGTATTAACAGCAGCATTGTATATAAGACAGTCTCCTGGTCTACTCAGCACTGGTGAGGACCCAGCTGGAGTACTGTGTCCGATTCTGGGTACCACTCTTGAAGAAAGATATGAACAAACTGATCAAAGGTTTAGAAAACCCAACCTCTGAGGACTGGTTAAAACACCTGGGCATGATATATATATATAAGAGAATAAATGGGGATCAATGTTGGAGAAAATGCGGTGGAAGTGGAGATCAGATGCATGCATGGTGGACATGTCCAGTCATTAGAGCGTATCAGGAAATATCACAGATGGGTAGATATTTATGATCAAATAATCATTTGGAGATCCTCCTGGGACTTCCCAGTAGAAATGGTCACACAAAAGGAAACGAAAAATTAACTTCTTATCTGCTCATAACTGCAGCCTCTCCATGGGAAAAGAAAAATAGTCCAACCATTGAGGAATGGTTCAAAACAACACGGCAGATTGTGGTTATGGAAAAATAAACACATCAATAACATGTTCAGCAAAACAGAGAGAAGGCAGGTAGATACTTTGATATTTGGTTACCTCTTTTTCAGTATGCAACCCACAGTCACCTGAAAAAAAAAAAAAAAATTAACCAAAAAGGCACACCTGTCCAGTTGTTTTGAATATGAACATTTAATAGACGTTAAATATGTGTATTTAGAGATCTCACTCATTTTAATAACCTCACCAGAAATGACATAGGACTTGTAATGATGCTCACTCTGTACTATGGAAACACCTTGTAAATAGAAAGCTCTGTACTATATTCCTGTATTTATTTATGCTGAGATTTTCAGTCAGGCACCCAAATCCCCGTGGATTTCAGTGGAAGCCAGGTGCCTAAATCTCTTCGGTTCCTTTGAAAATCACAGCCTTATTGCTGTGAATGAGTTTACCAACAAACTCTGAACAAGTGACATTCCTGCTTACTTGTAGCAGAAGAACGACTCTGGTATCATCTGCCCTCATTTCTTCACTCCAACCCAAATTCCTCATGCTGAGTGCTTGTTCCACTGGACTTTCTTCCAAAAAAAACCAGGGAAAATTCTACTCACTTCAGCAATTCATCCTGAACATATATTTTGTAGCTATTAAAAAAACAAAAAGACTTAGATCTTTACCCAAGGGGATTTGAACACTCAGTTCCCATTCATTATACTCCAAATATCTTAGGATAGGTTACACCACCATGGATTTGGCTCTGTTTACTATAGTTTCAAGATCAACGGAGTGAAAATCACCTCTACTATTTGTCTCAGATTTAGAGACTCTAGGAAAACATGAAGGCCAAGGTAGAGGTCACAGATACAGTCACAAGTACAAAGTCTAGTCTGTACTGTATATTTTATTAGAATACCCAGGTTATGAATACCCAGGTACATATAACTCCTATGAATACCCATGCACAAGGTTATAAATAGGTAACCCATTCCAAGTAGTATAAATAGAGTAACATTCATGTCTCAGAGATATTCTGATGGATTTCTCACCAGTTGATCATCATTAGTGGGGGGGGATAATTCCTGGTGGGGTTGTTCCCATGGGTGTTCCCACTTTTTCCCAAACAGGGAACCCATTTTTATACTTTAATTCTGACTCATGCCACCTAACATCCTCTGCATGTCCATGAAGGTGTCAACCCTTTTCTCTACTTCCACACGCCATGAATATTGGGGTGCCCTGTTTTTCATAGGCTATTTGTAGTTCCTCGTGTCTTTATAGCATTTACACAACCACATGTACCCTGTGCTCAGGACAGGCCTTTAAAGCTGTTACAATAAGGCATCTCGTGGGCTCGAACAATGCACTGAGGTTGAGTTTCCGCATCATCAGCTACTGGCACCTTTTTGCAGAAGTCTTGTAATCTTTACTGGCACAGGATTATTCTTCAGTCATGTGTTTATGTCAAGCATTCTTAACTTTATGGCCTAGTCTGGCTAAACTGAAATCTTGCAGGGCTCAGCCAGTAGGCTTTGAATTTCAGCCGTGTTTTACGTATATACCTAATACATATTCATTACTCTAGATACTTATTGATCTTATACTTCTATAAACCTACAACTTACGTCTATTTAGCCCACAACAATTACACGACACATCACATAAATTGATCATAGCATGACACTGCACACTAATCAATGAATGAGGAAATGAAATAATTGGCTACAAGGTAACAAAGAAGGTCAGTCTCTGTCTCCAAGAGCTCCCAATCTAGGGCTGGGTTTATCAAAGGGCACTCCGTTTCATTGGGATTTGGGTGTCTAAGTGTTTAAAGACACGTTGAAATCCTCCATGAAAAACAAGGACTCGTGTGAGAATTGCTGACAGCCCTGGTGGCCAGGACTCGGATGGAGGATATGAGACCCCAAGTTCCATTTTCTCCTCTTTCTGATTTGGTGCCCTGACCACTGGGTTGCAGTCCGTCTTTCCAGCCCAATCAACAGTGAATTAATTAAGCAACTTGGGACAGCTCAAGATGGCGAGATTGACCCAGCAGGCATGTGGGAGAGCCTGAACCACGTCTGTTGTCGCACTTGCATGGTCCAATAAAAGAACATTTTGTTACATTCCCAACCCATTACACTAGGGGATTTGAATGCCCATTTACTTACATCCAGTGCTATTAGGGGATTTGAATACTCATTTGCTTTAATCCAATGAATCTAGGGGATTTAAATTCTGATTCGCTTTAGTCCAATGATACTAGGGGATCTGAATACCTATTCACTATAATCCAAATCCCTCTGAACCTCTCAGACACTGGGTGGAATTTCAAAGAAGCCTGAGGGAGATGGTACCTAGTTTCCATTGAAAGTGAGTGGCAGTGGGGTACCCAACTCCTTTGAAAATCCCAGATCTTATCTTTGAGTTGAATTATTTCCCTGTTCAGTGGGGCAGTTTGGAACAACCCAAGACTCTTGGAAAGGTCACAGTGTCTCCTGCTGCTTTTGTAGGTAACAAGTCCAGAGTTTTAAACTCAGGGTATCAGGATACTGATAACATCTGTGGTCTCTATTGACAAGTGGGCTGTATTCATGGGACTCCCTGACTGGCAGCAGAGAGCTGTGAGCCCCCTTGCTACCCCCCCTGTTCCCTCGAGAGGGAGACCTACCTGGCTGCCAGCTCCCCGCCACCCCAACCATCTCTCCCTGGCTCTGCCTGCCCTTGCTGCACGGGGCTGGTTAGCTATAGGTGCACCCCACTGCCCATGCCCCACTGGAGCGATGCCCTGCAGTGCCTGGCCCCCCATCCTTGGGACACTCACAGAAAGACCAGGGCACCATCTGCGGTGATGCGACTCCATGCTTTGGGCCATCCCATGCTTACAGGGGAACAACCACTGCACGCAGCCTGTCAGGTGGTCAAGCCCCAGGGGCTGGAGAGTGAGGCCCGTGAGAACAGGAGGGTCCCACCTCACACAAAGTCAATACGTGTGGCCTTCAGGCTAGTACGAGCCGGCTACCGTGGGTGAGAAAAGCTGGATCCTGACCCTAGCCTTGGGCCGCGTCGCCAACCCAGGCAGGCCGGCATCCCCTTCTCTCCAGCACCGGCGCACTGCCCCATAACTTCCTAGGGTAATGGGTTTGCTTGTCCTCCCACTATGGGCTGGCAAAGCTTTGGCCCTGCTTTCCTTCCCATCCCATGACATCTCACAACCCTCCAGCCGGCGCCAGCTCAGCCTGGCAACTGCAACTGAGACAAGATGCCAGCGGGCGAGGGGGAAACCGCTCGGGTCTGGTGGGAAACTGGCTTGCCAGCAGCGCTGGATACCCATGATCAGCACCTATTTCCAGTCTACAGCCATAACTCCTTCCCCGGCAGCAGTGCGGACATTGTACGACCATATTCATACCCAGCCTGGTGCTGGCTTGCCTTTGAGACTGTTCTTTGGTGATCCCAGGTGTGCGTACCCACAATGGTATCCTGGCCAGCTGGCATTGTGTGCTTCTGGGCTCACACTCAACTAAGTGCCTTTATCTCAAGATTGATAGCATCCCTGCGCCAGGGCGGTTCTGGTTTAACCACAGCAGGAGAGCTACAGTGGAGCCACTCCTCTGCCTTCATTTCAGACATGACTAGTGATTTGAGCTCGGCTGTCTCACGTGAACAGGTCTGGCTGTGTGAGTGCGGAAGCTCCACACACTATGAAAACCAGGGACTGCATGCAAAATCACCCACCACTTCTGAAACCAGCAACCCTCCTGCTCTTAATTGGCTTCAAAACTACTGCTACAGACTGAGGACCGACTGGCGAGGCAGCAGTTCTGCAGAAAAGGACCTGGGGGCTATAGTGGATAAGAAGCTGGATATGGATCAACAGTGTATGTTTATTGCCAAGAAGGCTAACAGCATATTCGGCTGTGTAGGAGACTAAAGAGTTAAAAGCTGGATAAGTGGCCAAGCTTAAATTGCAGGGAACGGGGTCAAGGCAAGGGCAAATCTTGTTTCTGTTAATTGGTGTGAATTTTAGTTAGAGTCTGTTATCTCGCTTCTTTCCCTCCCTTCCTAGCCATTTGCGCAAGAAATGAGACTAACAATTAACTATTCTCCTTTCTGTTCAAGGTCTTTGGTGGGAAAACAGCATTATCTTCTTTCCCTTCCCTTGTATAGAGCATATTTTAAAGAATGTTAGTAAGTTTCAAGGTAACGTGCCTGACTCTGTGCAATAATCCTGTAAACAACAAACAGGGGCAGGTATAATTGTATTCATCATGTAGTTATTAATATTCATTGTATAGGTGTCAATGTAACCAAATAAAGGTCTATGGGGAGTTGCTGGAAATGTATACATGTACGTACTGGTATGGACAAAAGAATTGTAAAGTAACCCCCTCGTTGCTCACTCACGGCGTCGAGGTGGAACAAGCAGGCAATAAAGGGTTCCGTCTCCCCAATCCACCCCCAGGACAACCTGTTTGATTATTTCTAACACAACCAACCAAATTAAAAAAAAAACCACCCAGGACATTGCTCTGCATATGTGTCTCCTTCCCTATTCCCTTCCATGTGTTTTAGCCACCTGGCCAGTAGACTAACATGAGCAACTGCAGCTGGTAACTATACTCCATCTCTGTAGAACTCTGTGTGTGTGTGTGTGTGTGTGTGTGTGTGTGTGTGTGTGTGTGTGTGTGTGTGTGTGTGTGTGTGTGTGTGTGTGTGAAAGTGTGCAGGTAATTGCTTTTTGAAATTTTTGTATTCACAATAAACGTGGCGTGTTGCTTTGTCCCCCTGAATAAGATCCTGCTGTTTATTTTGTAAGTATAACACTCTGGGGAGAGGCGGAGAGAATAAACGGCCTATGACCATGTGCAGTCGGGAACATGATGCCCTACTGGAAGGTGCTCAGACGCTGCGGGGCTGAGTGTGGAATAGAATAGGAGCTGCACCGGAGCGGAGCAGGAGATAAGTGCGGTCTCCTCAGGCTAGTCGCTGCGATAAGGCAGTGACAGTGATCAGCAGCGCAGCAGGGCAGCTGGGAAACTGCCGTGTGCACAAGGGAACTTCAGGCGAGTTTCTAGGCGTCAGGAAACCACTCAGACCTTACAGGACTGGACCCAGGAGAGGCAAAAAATCTCCACTCCTCCATTTGGAAAACCCGGGGCCCATGGGCGTGAAAGAGCTGGGACAGGAGGGACAATCACCAATGAGATGTCAGAGGGCAAGACCAGGCAGGTCTGAAGGGCGGGATAGGGAAACTGAAGATCAGGACAATTCTGCCCCAACCGCTCCACCCTGCAGCCCAGCTGACGTGGATGAATCTGTTGGGGGTAGGGGGGACTGCAAAAGAAGTCTGTGCGTTCCAGTAGCTGTGACACCACAGTGATGAGCCATCTCAAGGAGGGAGTAAGAAGCACTACAGAGCAGTAAGTGCGCAGTTATAATCTGTGCCTGAGAGACAGCTCTGGCTGCTCTGCTTCCCAACGGGACACCTTCCTAATTCAAATCCCCAGGACTTGACCCAAGAGTAATCAGATTTACCTTTAATCCTCAGCCTACTGTGGTGATCTCTCCAGGGCAATTGCTGTCCTCTCTGTCTCACACATTCATTCTGTCAGCAAAGACACCTCATTTTTGCTGCCAGGCTGTGCCGCTTTTGCTTTCTTGCTTGATTTAGGCTCCTGCATGTCTTACACAGAACCTCAATGCTTCCTGCCGTGGATTCTTGCAGGGTTTATAGGGGAAAGCAGCATCACACGGTCTCTTGCTGCTATCCGGGTCTCCTTCCAGACTGCTGATAGTGCTCACTTTTAAATTGATCACACGGGGAATTAACCCGATGCCGCTGATTAAAACGTGAGATGCCATTGCAGTCCCTCTGGGAAATCTCCCTCTTTGCCATGCCCTGTGTGTGTCAAGAACCCAAGCGACTGAGAAACAAACATCCATTGCTTTACTAGTTGTACTTATGCAGTGTACAACAATTTTATTCCGTAAATTTTCATAAATGTTACATCCCAATAGTGCCATTTTGCAGATGGGGAAACTGAGGCACGGGACGGGGCAGTGACTTGCCCGAGGATACCCAGCAGATCATTGGCAGAGGCAGCAACAAAAGCCAGGTCTCCTGGTTTCAAGATACGTGGCAGATGCATGTGAACTTTTCTTGTTAGGTGATATGATATGAAGAGAAACAAGAGACAAACAGATGGACATTTCAGGTGTGAATTGTGCAAAACACCAAGACAAGAAGATGAGAGACGCAGCCAGTGCATAAGAGGTCAGATTCTCATTTACACAAAGGCCTCTTTGTGCCATAAATATGATTTGCTCCTACTTTAATTTCCCTTAACACTCGATAGACATTTAAAGTGACCTCCGTGTAAAAGGGAATGAAGCCCAAGGCCATATTCCAATGTTAGTTGCATGCATGGAGGTGTAGTATCTAGATGGCATTTTGATGCTCTGTTGAAGCCTCTGCAATGGGTTTTGATGTGCAAACAAGCTCTTTTCCCTTCACTTATTAGTTCAGTGTATGTTTGTGTGACGCATCAGATGTTCAGGCTCCAAAAGGCCGATCCTTGAGCATCTCATCGGTGTTTAATGAGCTAATTCTAGAGCTGGGTGGACTGAAAAAAGTTCCCCAAAGAGGGGTTGTTAGGGCTTCCGACAATTAATCAGCCCACAAAAGTAAAAGAAAGTAAGTAGCCACTTTCCATGGATGTTTTTGGTGAGACAAAATCCCAGTTCTCCATCAAATAATGTCTGACATGAAGGAAGGACTGAGACACAGATGGAAAAGTTTGACCAACCCCTACACATTAATGCTTTCACCATCACTGCAACTGCAGCAGTTCTGCATGCTTCTTGGACATTATCCAACTGAATACCGATGCTTCAGGAAGCTACCAAATCCACCCAGCTACCTATGAGTGAGAGGACATGAAAGCACGATGGCGATGGGCCCTAGAATGTGGTATTCGACCAGGCCGGGACGCTAATGGCCCAACCAGGAGACCAAATTCTTTGATGAATCCTGGGTGACGTGCTACCTGATGGGCATGTGCTAAGAAGAAGACAGGTCAATTCCACTTGAAATGAGTAATACATTTACAGTGAACTTGTCCATTGTACTCAATGTCTGGTTTGCCTTATCCAGCCTTAGATGTCACCACCATGTCTCTGCCTTAGGACTACATTGTATTTTTGGTAGACAAGTCCACTCGGCAACACTCTCTCCCATAATATCACTGGCTGCAACGCTAACCTAGAGTAAAGCAAGAGATTTAGGCCCAGATCCATAAAGCGACTTAGGGGTTGCAATGCTCATCGACAATTTTTAGGCCCTGAGACACCCAGTGGAATCCACGATGGCTGGGTTAGACACCCACCTTCCCTGTACGATGGGTAGGGACAGATAGGCACCCGCGAATGAGATCCAGAAAAGACAGCTCCTGTTCAAATCTCTTCTCAACAAGCATGAGGGAAAATGAACTGGGATCTCCCCAGCCTCGGTGAGCGGCCTCACTGCTAGGCGAAAGGCTATGAGAGAATCTCCTTCCTGTTCCTTCCACAAGCCCATTGTATGTGGAGTTAGGTGTGCTCAGAGCAAGCCTACTGAGTCAGGTCCCTGAGGCAACAGCACGCATGTACAGAGACAGAAATTCAGGCACAGTGAGCCTTTTACAGTGAAAATGTAGGCGCCAAGCTGGTGTTTTGGCTCCTAAGTCCCTTTCTGGAGCTGGACCAGAGTGAAAATTTAAATTTGATGGCCATAGAAAATTATCTGTTACATCAACGAGGTTACTATAGTAATAGCAAGAGCAAGAGCAGAAAGGCACTTAGGTGCCACCCATTTATGAGGGTTGCATAATAGAGAGGTTTACATATTGATAAATAACAATCACAAGACATCGCTGCTAGCAGATAACATTCAGCCCCAGCCAGGAAACCAAAACAATCACTTTTTGGTACCCTGTCTGGCCCTAGGATGTTGAACCGAATTATACTGTGGTCGCAGCTGCTTAGTGGCTCCCTCTACTGTCATGCCTTGAATTAGATCCCGTATTTTAATTTGAATGGAAGTCCTAAGGCACAAAGCACTACTCAATGAGAAGAATTTGCAAAGCCTTTAAGTTACTTAGTGTCATGTTGGTTAGATTGGGGGGGGCGGCATTTAACATATGGGTTAACATCAATATGTCAAAATCATAATAATTCATGTGAGATATGCCATGTCAGGTACTGTTAGAAAGGTTATAATGTGCTAAGTCAGATGATAATGCTTATGTTCTTGTGTAATATGCGGAATGGAAATTATAGATATATTTGAGATATCTGTATTTCAAATTGTGCTGCCTGGGCAACACCCCAGACAGGATGGCGGCAGGACAATAGCCTGCTTCATGGCCCATTAAGACATCCCCAGGTACAAGGGGCTCAGGGGGAGAAGCCAGGGATACACCTGATAAGTCACCAGGATTTGCCCAAGTGACTCTGGACTCCATTTTGGTTCCTGTGAAATTCCACGGGAAGCATGTCTGATGAGGCACCAGGACTGGCCCATGATGCTCTGGACTCCATTTTAGTTCCTGTAAAACTCTACAAACCGCATGGCCAGGACCAGAGGATATATAAGGCAGAGACCTTGGGAATCCATTTTGTCTTCATTCACCAGTCTTTCAGATGGGACTAAGCTTAAAACACTTATCTACCGCTGAATCAAGTAATCTGCAACTGAAGCTGTGAACAAATGACTGAGACCCATCCATTTACTGGATGTATATCAGAGGAACTATACAAGCCTGCAACTCCACAATTCTTCTAGAAACCTGATGTATATGGACTTTTAATAATTTATATGTATCTGATTGCTCTAATCCTTTAACATTTCTCTTATGGTTTCTTTCTTTCTGTTTACAATAAACCTTTAGTTTTAGTTACTAAAGGATTGGCTGGCAGTGTGATATTTTGGGTAAGATCCAAACTTATATTGATCTGGTGCTGTGGCTGACCCCTTGCGGTCAGAGGGAACCTATTTAGTAAAGAGCATAGAGTTTAAATAACTGGTCTCTTCACTGGACCCTGTGGCTAATTGGGAGCCAGAAACTGAAATGCCATGAAGGGACTGTGTGTATTTGTGTACTGGCTTCTGTGGAGATTCAGAAGCATAGTTTGTGGCTGGTTGGGAAGTCTGGTTTCAGTGCCACCCACCAATGCTGGGCGAACCTGCTCTCCGTTTGCACCCTGCCCTGACCTTGGCATTTTCAGATGGCTACCCTAGGCACGAGATAGGTCACACTTAGGAGCCAATGTTCCCTTTTCAAAAGCAAAGTCAGACCTTAAAAATCTACAATTCACTGAAAGTCAACAAGGTTTCTGCATCTAAGTCATTTAGGGACTTTGATAATTTTACCCAATGTGCTTCAGGATAACAGATCCTGACATTTTTCAAATACAGAATTGAGTAGCATTTTCTTCAACTTACAACTTTTTAGTTAACAATGACTTTTTGTTGTTCTAAAAAGATCACAGAATCATAGAAGATGGGGGTTGGAGGGGACCTCAGGAGGTCATCTAGTCCAAAACCCCTATTCAAAGCAGGACCAACCCCAGCTAATTCTTTCTATGTTGGGGGCGTAGCACTGATCCCGTGGATCTGTGACACATGGTAGAGAGCAAGTGAATGAGGAAGTGAAATTTACCCCTTCACATAACACAAGAACCAGGGGGATCACCTGATGAAATTAATAGGCAGCAGGTTTGAAACAAACACGAGGAAGCACTCCATCACAACGCACACACAAAACTCGTTTCCAGGAGATGATGTGAAGGCCAAAAGTATAACGGAATTAAAAAAAGGAATAAGACTGGTTCATGGAGGATAGGTCCATCAATGGCTATTAGCCAAGATGGTAATTTATTTATTGGTTACTGATTGATTGATAGCTAGGAATCTCTTTTGGGTCTTCTAAATCTTCCAATCTTTGTGAGAGAACAGACACTACAAAAAATACAGGCTCCCTAGGGAGCATTTAAGAATCCAGGACACCAAGGACAAACAAAAGTTTGTAACAAGCCAAACCCTCCCACAGGAATCTAAAGCCAGACCTATGCACAATGTATTTTCCCAATTCAGTTAGAGAAGAAGAGTGGATGAAACACGTATGGAAATCTTGAATTTCACTGTGAGGAGTGTTGAGCACATCATAGTTATGTGTGCAGCGAGCGCAGTAGTAAATAGGGGCTCTAATATTTAATGGGAAATGCAGCCATTCCAAAACTTAGTATGTCCTCACATTCCCCATGGAAGCCCCAACTGGCATGAGCTAGAGATGATCTAGATGCTATCTCCACCCTTAGTTAAGCCAGGTAGATTCGTTCCCACGTCAATCACTCCTTCTTCAGTCCTGTGAGCACCATCCATTGATTGATGACCTTTCTCAGGGCCTTCTTGACCTCCTTGTTTCTCAGGCTGTAGATGAGAGGATTGACCAGAGGAGTCAGGACGGTGTAGAAGACGGAGAACACTTTGTTGAGGTCTCGAAGTGTGTCAGTGTCTGGTAAAATATAGACAATGATTATAGTCCCATAGAAAATTGTAACCACAATGAGGTGAGAGGAGCAGGTAGAAAATGCCTTTTTCTTCCCAGTGGTGCAAGGGATTCTCAGAATGGTGGTGATGATAGAAATGTAGGATATCAGGGTTAATAAAAATGGGAAAGGCACACCTATGGAGGCGAGTATGAAAACCAGCAGTTCGAGCAAGTCGGCATCATTACACGAAAATTTAATCAATGGGCTGAGATCACAAAAGAAATTATCAATTTCACTGGAGCCACAAAATTTTGATTGTGAAATCAAACATATGGTACTTGCCAAAAGTGCCCATATGCATGGCCCAGCTGCTAGCAGGAGACAGAATTTGCCATTCATAAAGGCTGAATAATGTAGAGGTTTGCATATCGCTAGATACCGGTCAAAAGACATCATGGCTAGGAGATAACACTCGGCACATATCAAGAAACTAAAACAACAAAACTGCATGAGGCATCCACTAACATAAATGGTCCTGTCCCCAGTCGGAGACTGGCCAGCATCCTTGGCAGGATGGTGGAGCTGTAGCAGATCTCCCAGCAGGACAAGTTCCCCAGGAAGAAGTACATGGGGGTGTGAAGGTGCTGATCCACCACGACACGTCACAATGTAGATCACTAGAAACAGGAAGAAGAGAAGGGTCTGCAGTTCAGAGAGATTCCCAAATCCCAGGAGGATGAACTTGGTGATGATCGTTTGATTGTACACTTCTGCTTTCTGCGTGAGGGTCATTTAGGGAAATACAAAAACACTAAATGTCAGAGGCAGGACTTTCGAAGGTAGAAAAGGGAATCCATGAACTCTCACAGACTTCAACAAGTGATTAAGGGCAGATTTTCAATAGTAGTAGGTGCTTAAAATTTCTGAGGGGTGCCAAAGGCAGTTAGGACCTATAATGAAATCTGTGAGTTTTTGGTACCTACGTGCTTTTGAAAATCCCGCTAGGTGCCTAAACACCTTTAAAAATATGTCCCTAAGTGTTATGCTAAATAAGAACATGAATTAAGCTACACAGCACAACGTAGGGACTGTGGTTTCTCAAGGTGCAGCTTGACAAAGCACTGGCTGGGATGCTTTAGCTGGGGTTGGTCCTGCGTTGAGAAAGGGGTTAGTCTAGATGACCTCCTGAGGTCCCTTCCAATACTAATCATAGAATTACTGAAGATCTATGATCTAATCTATGATTATAACGTATGCTAATCACTGTGAAGTTTTATACCACACAATATAGGAATAAGGAGCTGAGCAAAAGTTTTGGAATTCAATTGCACCATTAATGATGGGTCCAATCTTGCAACCTTTCCTCACCTCAGAAATTGCCTTGCTCCAATTCCGATCCCACTTCACTTAATTTTTTAACAACATTAACTTCTGTGGGAGAGCCTTCCACTTGACAGCTGAAGGAGCGAGATCAGAATCGGCACCGGAAAATTACGTGGTTGTCCTGTATCATAGAATCATAGAATATTAGAGTTGGAAGGGACCTCAGGAGGTCATCTAGTCCAACCCCCTGCTCAAAGCAGGACTAACCTCAGCTATATCATCCCAGCCAGGGCTTTGTCAAGCCTCAGCTTAAAAGCCTCTAAGGATGGAGATTCCACCACCTCCTTAGTGAAACACATTCCAGTGCTTCACCACCCTCCTAGTGAAAAACTTTTTCCTAATGTCCAAGCTAGACCTCCACCCCTGTAACTTGAGACCATTGCTCCTTGATCTGTCATCTGCCACCACCGAGAACGGCCTAGCCCCATCCTCCCTGGAACTCCCTTTCAGGTAGTTAAAGGCTGCTATCAAATCCACCAAGTCTCAGTTATTCCAATCATGTCGTAGTTTCTTGACTGTGCCAGGATTTCCAGTTCCTCCTGCTTGTTTCCCAGGCTTCTTGCATTTGTGTACAGACACTTGAGATAAGTAGCTGATTGGCCTACTTTCACAGTATGAATCGGGAGGCCTCCCCTGCTGCACCCTCCTCTTTCTGCTTCCTTGTGGTGTCACTCTTCCTCACTTACCTTTGGGCTTTGGTCTCCATCCCCCATCAAACCTAGTTTAAAGCCCTCCTCACTAGGTTAGCCAGCCTGTCTGTGAAGATACTCTTCCCCATCTTCGTTAGGTGAATCCTGTCTCTTCCTAGTAATCCTTCTTCCTGGAACAACATCCCATGACCAAAGAATCCAAAGCCCTCTCTTCGACACCACCTGCGTAACCACGCATTTACTTCCGCAATGCGACGGTCCCTACCTGGGCCTTTTCCCTGAACAGGGAGGATGGATGGGAACACCACTTGCGCTTCAAACTCCTTTATCTCTTTTCCCAGAGCCACATAGTCTGCAGTGATCCGCTCAAGATCATTCTTGGCAGTGTCATTTGTGCCCACGTGGAGAAGTAGGAAGGGGTAGCGGTCTGAGGGCTTGATGAGTCTCGGCAGTCTCTCCATCACATCCCTAATCCTAGCTCCAGGCAAGAAGCACACTTCTCTAGTTTCCCGGTCCGGATGGCAGATGGATGACTCCGTCCCCCTTAGGAGGGAGTCCCCGACCACCATCACCCTTTTCTTCCTCTTGGGAATGGTGGTCGTGGAACCCCCGTCCCTAGGACAATGCATCCCTTGCCTTCTGATCAAACAGGTCTCCTTCTGATCCATTCCCTCCAAAGGGTCCTCCAAATCATTCTCTGTTGTAGTACTTGTGCAGAGAGGATGAAAACAATTCCTTACTTCTATCTGCATAGGGGGTACATAGGTTCTCTTTCTTCGGGAGGTCACATGCTGCCAATTTTCTTCCCCATTCTTCAGTTTCACCTGCCCGGCCTTCTCTGAATCTTCCTTACACTCTGCCTGTGCCCGATGGAGAAAGACATCATTTTCTTTAATGCAACTCAGGGTTGATATTTGGACCTCTAGTACTTTAACCTTCTCTTCCAATAAGGAAACCAGCCTGCACTTGGTACAGATGAAGTCATCTCTATCCTGTGGGAGGAAGACAAATTTAGCACATCCAGTGCAGGTGACAATAACAGATCGCTCCCTCTCCATATCTTTCCTCTGAGAGCCTCTTCAGATGCTGTATTTCCTGCTCAGCAACGTCTGAAAGGCAAAAACCTGCTGTGGGCTCTCTCCTCAGGCAAACTCCCTCCTTCTCCTTCTGTTACCCATCCCTCTGTTCGCTGCTCAGCTGGTTTGCAGCTGGCTGCTTTTTATAAGGCTGGGGCAGTTGCCCCGCCCCTGCACTTAGCTCTCAAAGCCCTGCCCCCGCAATTAACCCCTCAAAGCCCACCTGGATTAAAGCACTCTCAATCAGACACACTCTCACCTGCCAAATGGTCCCTGTAACTGCACCAGTCACAAGCACACACACACAGTCAGCTGTAACTTGCACCAGTCACACAACTGGTCTTTCAGATACTCCCCCCTCTAGCACAGCACACACAACACAGCTCCCCTCACTTAGCACTCACCTGGTCTCCTCTCCTGTAGAACTGTGTCAGGCAGTGGTGGAGAAGGTCGGTACTTGACTATCATGAATAGGGATGTGTGCATGGGTATAGTGGTACTGGAATGGCTGTTTGGATTGGCTCACTCTGCTGTTCAGATTGGACTGATCCTCCAGTAACCGTTCTGTGGGCCGAACATCCTGGACAATTTCTACTGTGATGTCCCACAAGACATCAAACTGGCCTGCACTGTCATCTACTTGGTGAAACTGCAGATGGTCTTGAAAGGTGGAGCAGTGCTTATAATAGTATTCATCATTCTGCTTATTTCCTACACCTTCATTTTAGTTGAGTCCAGCAAACATGTCACACAGGGGATGCGTAAGGTTCTGTCCACTTGCAGTGCCCAGATTACTGTGATGCGTTTACAGATGTTACCCAGCACCATCATCTACACTCGGGGCTTCAAACAGTTCCCCCTGGACAAGGTGGTCTTAATCATTTACACAATAATCACCTGAATGATGAACCCAAGGATTTACATGCTGAGAAACACCGAGATGAAGAAAGCCAGCAGGAGAGTGATGAGAAGAATGCTGTTCTCACAGGGGGAAAGAGAGACAGAATTTATCTTTCAAGGTCCATTTTTTATAAAAACCTGATCTCAGCGATGTATCAGAAAGCAGATGTATGTGGCATGTGAATATGTGTGTCATAAAAAGAAATTAAATACTGAGTGCTCCCGGGAATCTGTGCTCACCAATGCACTTTAGACTGAAGGCCAGAACCTCCATATATGGGGAAAAAATCAGTCATCGTAAAAAAGACGTAGCTCCATGCGAGTAAAAGGGTCAGAACCCCGGCTGAAAGACATGGGGGTATCTCACTAAATGGTTTCCACCACTTGGGTGTCTGACATTGAGAATTATTATCAGAATAATTACAGCTAATGAGGAATCCATGAAAATCAGTATCTTCTCAGAAAAGGAAACCAATATGCTGAATAAATTATGTATCAAAACACATGTACTGGTTGGGGTGAGGACAGTATTATAGAAAGTTCCAATAGACTCATAGACCAATAGGGACCATTATGATCACTTAGTCTGACCTCCTGTGCAAAACCTTGCCCATCCATTCCTGTAACAGACCCATCACCCCTGGCTGAGATACTGACAGTCTCAAATCAGGGTGCAAGTTACAGAGAATCCCCCCTTTGCACTCATTTAAACCTGCAAGTGACCTGGGACCAGGCAGCAGAGGAAAGTGAAAAAGCCCAGGGTCTCTGCCAATCTGATCAGAGGGAAAATTACCTCCCAACCTCAAATATGTCAATTGGTTGGACCCTGAGGATGATGGTCAAATCCACCAGGCAATAACTCCAGTAACTCAGAGTCCTCTCCATCTAATGTCCCATCTCGGCCATTGGGATATTTGCTGCTAGCAGTTGCGGATGGGCCACATGCTATTGTAGGCAGTCTCAGCATGTCATCCCCTCCATAAACGTATCAAACCCAGTCTTGAAGCCTGAGTTTTTTGCCTCCACTACTCCCCTTGGAAGTCTGTTCCAGAACATCACTCCTCTCATGGTTTTGTTCAACATCTTTATTAATGAACTGGAGGATGGGGTAGATTGCACCCTCAGCAAGTTTGCGGACAACACTAAGCTGGGGGGAGTGATAGATACCCTGCAAGGTAGGGATAGGATACAGAGTGACCTAAACAAACTGGAGGATTGGGCCAAAAAAAATCTAATGAGGTTCAACAAAGAAAAGTGCAGAGTCCTCCACTTAGGAAGGAAGAATCCCATGCACAGCTATAGACTGGGGACTGACGAGCTGGACAGCAGCTCTGCAGAAAAGGACCTGGGAGTAACAGTGGATAAAAAGCTAGATATGAGTCAGCAGTGTGCCCTGGTTGTCAAGAAGGCAAATAGCATATTGGGCTGCATTAGGAGGGGCATTGCCAGCAGATCAAGGGAAGTGATTATTCCCCTCTATTCGGCATTGGTGAGGCCGCATTTAGAATATTGTGTCCAGTTTTGGGCCCCCCACTACAAAAGGGATGTGGACAAGTTGGAGAGAGTGCAGTGGAGGGCAACCAAAATGATTAGGGGGCTGGAGCAGAGGACTTATGAGGAGAGGCTGAGGGAACTGGGCTTGTTTAGTCTGCAAAAGAGAAGAGTGAGGGGGGATTTGATAGCGGCCTTTAACTACCTGAAAGGGGGTTCCAGGGAGGATGGGGCTAGGCTGTTCTCGGTGGTGGCAGATGACAGAACAAGGAGCAACGGTCTCAAGTTGCAGGGCGGGAGGTCTAGGTTGGGCATTAGGAAAAAGTTTTTCACTAGGAGGGTGGTGAAGCAGTGGAATGGGTTACCTAGGGAGGTGGTGGAATCTCCATCCTTAGAGGTTTTTAAGCTGAGGCTTGACAAAGCCCTGGTTGGGATGATATAGCTGAGGTTAGTCCTGCTTTGAGCAGGGGGTTGGACTAGATGACCTCCTGAAGTCCCTTCCAACCTGATCTATTATATGTGTTGGTTTGTGGGTGGGAATGTGCGGGGAGTGGTATGTTTGGAGGATTTATGGGGAATGCGATTTGGGGTATGTACAACGGAGATGTGTGGAGAAGATTCATTGTGTTTAGGTGGTAAGTGGGATGTTGCTGAATCGTGTGTGTGTGTGTGAGAGAGAGAGAGAGAGAGGTAAGATATAAGTGGGGACGAAGGAGTGTGTTGAGAGGTGTATTTCATAGTGGAGGGTGAATTTGGGAGGGAAGTGGGACACGTTTGTGTGTGAGGTTGAGATCTTTCTTGGGCTGGTGAGTAGTACGAGAAGGGATGGATGTCCAATGTGTGGGTGTAGCTGCAAGGGATGGAGTTATGTATCGGGGGTGGGGATTTGTTGGATAGGGGATGGCATGATTATATATATGAGGTCACTCTATGTGTGTGCATAAGGGGCACACGTATGTGCTGGCTGAGTGTGATTCAAGATATGTGGGCGTGTGTGGGGGAGTGTTGGGGTTGACAGAAATTGTGTAGCATTCATCTTTGGGATCGTAGCTGTGGGGTATGCGGATTGTTTGCTTTTGTTAATTTGTGTGCGTGGAGGGGTGTTGGGTGCAGGCGTGTGTGGGGTATGTATGGGGTGTTAAGGATGTTGGGATATGTCGGAGCCGAGATGTATGGGTGTGTTAGGTGTGTCAGGGTGCGTAGGTGTGTTTTTACATTGGATATGGAGCAGGGAGAGGCATTTTGTGGCATCTGAATGTGTTAGGACACTCACCTGCTTAGTGGAATTTTTGAAAATCCCATTAAGCATTGATCTGCATTATTAGGTGTTTTAGTAACTTTGAAAATCTGGTCCTGTTCACCAGATGGCAGGGGCACAATACAGAGATGGGAATAGACCCCAAGTTCCAATAATGTGAGCATCAATTGCTGAACAATAGCTTCCAGCCTCATTCAAACCATTGGCCTTGGTCAATACAAGAGGTTCATATTCAATCCATCCAGAACTTCCCTCCTTTTCTCTTAACTATTCCTGTTAACGAGTCCAATTTTCTTCTCGTTCAGACTTCTACTGCACAGCAACCTCCCCAACGCCTCCTTCACTTCCTTGTTCCTCAGGTTGTAGATGATGGGGTTGAGGAGCAGGGTGACTGCACAGTAGAAGACGGAGACCACCCGGTCCTCCTGGAAGCTGTAGCACGCTGTGGGCCAGACGAACATGAAGGTGATGGTACTGTAGAAGATGGTGACCACGGTGAGGTGGGAGGCGCAGATGGAGAAGGCCCAGTGTCTGCCGGTGGTGGAGGGCATCCTGCAGATGGTGGAGATGATGGAGCAGTAGGACACCATTGTGAGCAGGAAAGAGCAGAGGATGATGACCCAGGAGAAGGTGAAGAATATCATCTCGCTGACTGAGGTGTCTGTGCACGAGAGGTTCAGCACAGATGCCTCAGCATGAGGTTGATCTCATTTGGGCCACATAAGAGAAGCCAAGTTGTGGATATAGCGAGAGGTAGTGGGGCCATCAAGCCACTCAACCAGGAGGCAACATCCAACTGGGTGCAGACCTTGCTGTTCATTAGAGTGGTATAGTGCAATGGGGAGCAGATGGCGATTTAGCAATCATAGGCCATGACAGCCAGTAAGGTGCACTTGGTGGTGCCCAAGAAGAAGAAGAAGTAGAGCTGCATGATGCATCTAGTGATGGATATGGTGGTGTTGCTCTCATCCAGGAAGCCGGACAGCATCTTGGGCACGGTGACTGTGGTGCACCAGATCTCCATGAGGGAGAAATTGCTCAGGAAGAAGTACATGGGCGTGTGCAGACGTCTCTCCCTCCACACTGTGGTGATGATGATGCTATTGGCCATGATGGTCAAGGC
>NW_027131466.1:0-24513 GCF_026122565.2 Emydura macquarii macquarii
CCTCTGCACCCTGGAGCCCCCCATCACTTCACCCCCACACACCCTGTCAGCCACCTCTCCTCTGCTCCTATGTTTCCCATTCCTCCTCTCACCCGATCTCTGTCCCGCCCCTGATCCCCTCTTGCACTCTGGTGCCATCCCCTACCCCCACTCTCCTTGTGTCTGCCCCTCTGCTCAACCCCCTCTGTTCCCCTGGCTTCTGCCCCCTCCCTTCTGGATTATTGTACATCTCTGCAGATCCCTATTTTCACCACCCCCCACACCTGGCACCCACTTCTCCCCTCTCCCCTTCCCTCCTTTTCCCTGCCCCTCCCTTTTCCTCCGTCTGTCCCCCTGGCACCTGTCCTCACCCCCTGCCTCCAGCACCTGCCCCTTCTCTTCCCTTCCCCTTCTGCCCTCTCATGCCTGCCCCATCCCATGCCCCACCACTGTCCCCCCAGCACCTGCCTCTCTCCAAATATGCCCCCCGGTTCCTGCCTCTTTCTTCTCCCACTCTGGCCCCCAACCCTTTCCCATCCCCCAGCACAAGCTCCTTCCTTCTCCCCGCAAACCCCTGCCCATCCCCTCATCCCCCTCTGCCTCCTTGGGTCCTGCACCCCTCACTCCCTCTAGTCTCCTGTGGCCAGCCCCTCCCTTTGCTCCTCCTCTGGGGCCCTTCTCTACCCTCACCCCCATCTCCCGCCCTCCTTCAAGCCCTTGTCCCTATTTGGGCCCCCTGGCACCCACTCCTCCCCCACTTCCTGCCCCTGCCCCTTCCTCACTCCCCTGGGACCCTGGCACCCCCTACTCTCCTCCCCCTCTGCCCCTTGACATCTGCCCCTTCCCTCACTCCCCTGTTGCCCCCTGGGGTCTGCCCCTTCCCTCCCTCATCTCCCTGTTAGTGCCCACCACACCCCTCATTCCCCCCATGTCCCTGTGGTGCCTGCCCCACCCCTCACCCCCTTTGTCCCCTTGTCACCTGCACCTTCCCCCGCCCCATCCTTGGCCCACTTGGTGCCCCCCACTCTCCTCGTGACCCCTCTGCCACTGGGGTCTGCCCCTTCCCCTGCTCCCTCTAGTCCTCTGGGGCCAACCCCCCTTTCACTCCCCCTCTGCCTCCCTGGGGCTCCTCTTCCCGCTTAGCCCCACTGACACCCACCCCTCCCATCACCCCACTCTGCCCCCTGGCACCTGCCCCAGCCCTCGCTCTGCCCTCCGGTGATCACCCCTGCCCTAGACACCCCAGCTGCCCCCGGCTCATGACTCACTCTGTGCCCCTGGCGCCTGCCCATTCCCTCCCCCCACTCCTGGCACCTGACCCTCCTCTTCACTCCCCTCTGCCCCCTACAGCCCATCCCTTTCCTCATTCCCCTGCCTCTTGGAACCCCCACATTGCCTCACCCCCCCTCTGCCCCCTGGAACCTGCTCCTCCCTCCACCCCCCCTGTCCTCCTGGTGCCCGCTCTTTCCCTCCCCCCCACCCTTGTTCCTGCCCCTCCCCCCTGTCCCTCCTCTTCCTCTCCCAGCATCAGCCTGTCCCCTCCCCTGCCCTGGCCCCACTGACACTTTGCCACCCCACCCCTCCCCCGCTCCTGCTCTCCTTCCCCTCAAGTTCGCTCCCATGGGCAGATGGGCCTCTGACTCCCCTTAACAGGCAACAACCCCCATCCCCATCCACACCAGCGATTAATGGGGATGCAGGTTAATTTCCCTTTGATCCCCGTGACCAGCCCCTGCCCCTGCCCTGACTCTGTGACTCTCTCCCCAGTGGACGTGACTCTGGATCCAGACACGGCAAAGAGGATCGGAAACGTGTGAGACGTGGAGACACACGCCAGGATCTGCCCGACAATCCTGAGAGATTTGATTGTTGTCCCTGTGTGCTGGGCGCTGAGGGGTTCCTGGGCGGGAGGCGTTACTGGGAGGTGGAGGTGGGAGACAAGACTCACTGGGACCTGGGGGTTTGTAGGGAATCTGTGAGCAGGAAGGGGAAGGTCACACCCACACCTGGGAATGGATACTGGGCCGTGGGCTGAGGGATGGGGAATACAGGCCCGCACCTCCCCCACAACCCCCTCCCCGTGAGCGTCAGGCCCAGCCGGGTGGGGATTTTCCTGGACTATGAGGCGGGCGAGGTCTCATTTTACAATGTGACTGACAGGTCCCAGCTCTTCACTTTCACTGGCACCTTCTCCGGGACGCTTCGCCCTTATTTCTGTCCTGGTCTCAAAGCTGGGGGTAAAAACGCGGCTCCCCTGATCATCTGCCCGGTTCCAGCCCAGGCCGGAGGGAATCTCTGTCCCTGACAGCGACACCCGCAGCAGAGACTGTCCCCTCCCAGCGCTGAGCAGCCCCCAGGCCTGTTCCCGGGGGAGGGTCTAAAGGGCATCACCCCCCCCCCCCACTCGCCCCTCAGTTCCCAGCACCAGGCCTGTCAGATGGGGGAGGGGAGGGAAGAAGGGGGGTGGGGGAGCTGGCTGCTGGTCTGGGGGCGCAGGGCAGGGTGTGTGTGGGTTGGGTGGGGCAATGTCAGGGGTGGAGGCTGAAGGTGGGGTGGGGAGGGGGCTGCAGCGGCAGGAAGGGGGCCCAGCTGACATGAGGAAGACTCTGGGGGGATGTAATGAGGGGGGGGGAGAGAGCCCCCCCCCAAGGAGGAAGAGCCCCTGGCTGAAATGATGGGGGGGGAAGAGCCCCGTGAGTGCGATGGGGCCAGTGAGCGAGGAGAAGGTCCCGGCATTTCCTGCCCTGAGGGAGTCTCTGCCCATGGTGGGGGTGAAACGTCCACAGGGGGCAGCGCGGGGGCAGGGGTGAAAGTGCCGGGGCCCTGCTGTACGGGCCGCTCTGTGCTGCAGCTTCAGCCTGTGCGGGGAGCTGGTCCCAGTTCAATGGGGGGAGAGTGCGGAGTGGGGAGAGCTGGGGGAGGGGATTCGGTAGCTGGGCCAGGGGAAGGGGGTGAGAGAGCCCCAGGGCTGAGTGATTGGGACCCCTCAGAGCCCAGGCAGCTTTTTCTAATTTAGAAAATGTTGTTATCTATTCAGTAAGTGGACAAAAACAAGAATATTTTAATTTACATTTCAAAATATTTCAAAAACAAGCATCTAAAGATATGTTGAGCAATGGAATTATATACATTTATTTTTTTATTCTTCCCTCAAATCTACATTAAAACTAATCTTCTATAAATAGCAGATTTGTGTTTCAACAGTGTCATTTCAGGGAAATATTTATCCTAACAAAATGATTATTAAACTGTCACAAGGGTTGCTCATTTACACTGTACATGTGTTGTAAACATCACAACTACACACACATAGTGCAGCTGTTCTCTCTCTCTCTCTCTCTCTTCTCTATTGTCTTGACTGGTTCCCTCTGGAAGGCATTTTACATTTACATTCCTGCAGGAGTCGCGCTGCACCTTTGCTAAAGTAAAAAGATGAGTCAGAATTAATTAAGCAAAATATTTCAATTAACTCACACAAGATTCTATAATAATATTCCAAGAAATGCTAGAATTAATTCATGTCATTTTCAACTTTCTAGCCATACAGTAGGTGATTAAGATCTGACCCGCTATTTCTTGTTCTCCTTCTCAGTGTCAATTAACAACACACAGTCTCCATCCTTCAAATGCTATTTTCCTATCACAGGAAGCTCTTCTACCTTATCCTTTACGTTTGTTTTTCTTTAGAAATATTATTTCCAGGCAATGTGCTGTGAGTGTCCATTTTTTATTTCAATGAGCTCTTTGTGGTCTTGTTATCAGGACACAACAAATATAGTTTGGTAAAGAAATAGAGAAAGACTTGTATTCCTTAAATGAGTCAGCACAAACTAACGTAATTGTATTAAGGACCCTGGCACTTAAAGACATTTATCATGCTAGTGAAAACTTCATCAGGAAACTTTTCTTCTCAGTCATACATCAGTCCAAAGGGTGATATTTTTGTTGTCACGTGAAGTTTAGAGCACCAAAAAAGTTGTTCCAGGAAATTCATCCCAATTGCTCTGGATTCTGTCCTCCATCTTCTGGAATTCTCTGTAAAAATAGTGATTGATTGGTCTAATTCCTTGAAATTAGTGACTGAACCTAATTTCTTGAAGAGATAGTTGAATAGAGGTATAAGGAGAGGCACATCACATGGCATTGCTACAAATGCTTCTTTTTTTTAACCTTGATGCAGTATGAATAGTTTCAATGCAGTTCAATTTTGAAGATTTATTCAAAATATTCAATTCATGGCAGAGTGCCCTCTCCTTACCTTAATTATTTGAAAATCCACACCCTCAAATTATCTTGTGATGGATTCATTTGGCTTTTCATCCTGTCTGCTGGTTTCTAAGTGGCACGAGCTGGTGAAGCTACGTATTTTTCCCAGTTTTTCACACAGGGAAAGGTTAAGCTGAAAATAGATACATTTTCCTTAAAATTTCCTACAGAAATACCTGTGTTCCTTTCCCTATTTCCTACTGAAATTATGGTTAATTACTGGGATTTCTCATGCAATCTTATTGCATTGTTACATGGAAAAATTTGTTGGTAAGAAGTTTAATGTACAAAATAATTGTTGGTATCTGAAGCGACATAAAACTCTGTTGTCACCAACAATTTACAGCACAAACTGTCCTGCAGACAGTGGTGGGGATGTTCATTTGTAACTATCTGACTGTGGATGGGCTCCCCCGTCAGCTCCTGGAGCCCCTGGCTGGCAGGCCCACTTGGGGAATTAAGCAGCACGTACAGTGCACCCGGCTACCTGCCCCAAGTGTCTTTATTACTCTTTATGCTCCAGGTACATTGCAGCACAGCAGCAGTTCTGTGGAGCCCCTTCCTGCTGCCTGGCTCAGCCTATTACGCTGCTGCTCTCTGCTCAGCGCTACCCACCTAGTGAGCTTGTTACCTCACCAGGCTCCCGACAGGTGCAAGTGATCCCCTCGACCCTTCCAAACTCAACTGCCTCAGTCCCTCCAACTCTAACTACACCCGGGGCCTGGCTGGTCTCAGTGACCCTTTTATTAAAAGTTTCTTTTCTACACTTAGGGCTTGTCTACACTTAAAACTTAGAGTGGCTCAGCTGTATCGGTCCAACTGTGCCGCTGTAAGGGTGCTTGTGTAGCCGTGTTGTACTGACGGCACAGAGCTCTCCCGCCGACATAACACAACCACCTGAATGAGCGGCAGTAGCTACGTCAGCGGGAGAGCGTGTCCCGCCGACATAGCCCTGTCCACGCTAGCGCTTATGCCGGCAAAACTGATGTCGCTCAGGGGGTGGTTTTCACATAAGTGCTAGCGTAGACGAGGCCTCAGTCTGTGTGCTTGCGAGAGGGGAAGTGTTGCCGCTAGAGGCGCCCCAGGGGTGATGTGTAATTGTCCCAGGTTGCTGGGTGGGGGCTGGAGCCAGTTTCCTGTTGTACTCTCGAAAGGGAACCCCCAGGTATTGAGCCCAGCCCTTGGTGATGCCAACTTCGACTGGCAGAAGGGCACGTACAGGGCAACCTACTGACTTGCTGGACTCTGTAAAAATCTAAAACAATTAATTAACCATTTATTAAAGAATCTATTAATCATTAATTAATCCCTTATAAACTCTTCAGAAATGGAACCTTAGGAGAAAGTGTGACCCAAGGAAAACATGTGACCCACATAACATTACACTGCACTACACTGGAGCTGGGAGACAAGTGGTAATTCCCAGCAGGGCTGCCCTGCCCCACCCAGTCGATGCTGCCTGCCAATGACGGGTGGCATTTACATGGGAGGAGAAATAGAAGCTGGAGATGGGACCTTTCTTCTTGCTCCTCCCAGCCCAGGGAAGCATGGAGCTAGGAGGCTGTAGGGGCCGCTTCTTGGCCTGAAAAGGTCTCTGCATGAGGCTGCTCAGTTCATTTTTGTCTTTGCTTTTCCAGGCTGGAAGGAGCCTGGCAGGGCTCTGTGGAGGGAGCCCTGGGCCTTTTCTTTTCAAAGTGCTCCAGCGCCTGGAAGGGATGGGCTGTAATTTTCCCTATGTGCATTTTTATTATGGACCCTGATGCTGCAGCCCCAGCCAGCCCTGAATATCACCCCCTACAGAGGCCTGGACGGGAGCCAGACTTGGCTACAGGGTGGTGGGAACAGGCCACTCACAAGGGCCCAGATCCACAAAGGTTCTTAGGTGTCTTAAGTCCCAGTTTTAGGCTCCTCTGAGTTCCACAAACCCCTGCTTGGCTGCGGCCGAGCCCTGTAGGTGCCTAAACTCTCTGAGTGCCTGAACTTTCCCTGTCAAAGCTGCCTGGCACCTACGTTTCTGCCTCTGGGCATGTGCTCTGCTGCCTCCCCCTGGGCGTCTGGACACCCAAGCCTCAGTGCCACCCAGGAGTCAGGGGAGATGGGTGCTCCTCCACCCAGCTTGTCTGCGCTGCCTGATGTGGTACCGGGCCAGGCTCATTCCAAACCCAGCTGGGGGAGGAGCAGGTGATGGTGCCACCCCCCCACCTTAGAAGTTGTAGCCCAGTGATTACAGCCCTCACCTGGGATGGGCAGAACTGGGATTAATTCCCCCGTCTCTGCCAGCGGGAGGAAAGGATTTGATCAGAGGTCTCCCTCCCTCAGACAGGGGCTGTAGGAGATTCTCATTGGGGGGGAGGGTCTCCCTCAATCTGTCCTGCTGATGCTGTTCCATGGTGTATAAATAACTAGTCATTGGAGCAGGGGGAGGGGAACCTGGATCTCCCAGCCCCCACGTGGGTGCCCTCACCACCACTAGGGACCCATGGCCCCCACACGCTCTCTGGCCCAGTGACTATTTCACGTTTTACACACGGTGGAACAGCTTCAGGAGCAGAGACTGAGGGAAACGCCCGTCTGCCTGTCCATGGCTCAGTGTCTAGGGGCTCTGCTGGGAAGTGGGAGATCCCTGTCCAAATTCTCTCTCTCCACTGGCAGGGGGGGAATTGAACCTGGATCTCCCCCATCCCGGGCGAGGGCTCTGACCATGAGGCTGGAAGCTGTAGGGCAGCCCTACAGCCACCTCCTCCTCCGGCCGTTTTGTACGGGGCGAGGCAGGTGCCCAGCTCATTTTCCCAGGAAACGACTTTGGAGCCTGAGTCCAGGCGAGGGGTTGCTGGCTGCGGGTCACAAGCTGGGATCGGCGCCGCCCTACAGCCCAGGCTTAGGCACCAGACTCTGTGAGAGGTGGAGCTTCAGACACCCCCCTCCGGCCACCATCTCTCATTAGCCAGCTTGGCAGGGGTCACCTAGCACGCTGGCTTTTGTGGGTCCCATTCTTAGCCCCCATCTCTCCCCATTCATGGCAGAGGGAGCCTGGGCGCTGAACTCAGGCTGTGTGGACAGAGGCGGTGCTAGCCCATTGGGGGCCCTGAGCAGGGATATTCCAACCTGCCCCCAACACTGACAGCCGGACCCCCACCATGCCGGGCTGACAGCCAGAGGCCCAGGGCTGACACCAGACACCCGCTGCCCAGGGCTGATGCCGGAGCTCACTGCCTGGGGCTGGCAGCACAGGCCCTGCCGCAGGGGGTGGAAGTCACAGAGCTCACATAAAATCATGGAGTCCGTGACCCCCGGGACTGACTCGGAGCCTTAATAATAACAAAAAGTGACTAGGGGCCCCTGGAGCTGCTCAGGGCTGAGAACCATTGTTTAGTCTGCCCAGGCCTAGCGCCAGCACCGGGTGCAGGAGCCATTTTGCACCAGATTAAGACATGGGAGGCTGCAGGGGGGCAGGGCAGGCAGGGGGTGGAGGGCCCTGCTAGCCTGACAGAACCCAGATGACCCCCGGGAAGGGTGAGCTAGCGAAGGACACGGCCTTTAGGAGGTTTTACTGGTTTGTATCATCTGCTCTGTCCTGTGCTTTACGGGATCACGACAGGACCATAAAGCTGTCAGCCTGGGCCATGTGTGTGTGACGGCTTCACCTCCGCTGTGCACCCCGCACAGAGTTACACTGTAACCCAGAAGCTTCACACCTGTGGGGTGGAGGCCTGGCAGAGGGTGCTCAAGCTCTGGGGAGTCTGAAGGGTCAGCGCTGCTATCACACGCTATCACTGTAAGTGTCAGGGGCTTCCTGGCCCTGCTGGCAGGCGTGGGGTCTCTGTAAGGACAGGTACGACCTGGATCTTCACTAGTCAGTCTGCAAAGAACCAGCCGACAGGAAGGTCGGCTGGTAAGTGCTGCTCTGCCTTAGGGAGCAGCCTGCTCTGATCTCTCTGGTTTTGGTTCCTGGCTGTTAGGGTTCTGGGTGTTAAGTAACTGTCATATAACACTGCAACCTCCCAGAGAGGTACAATCATAAACCGCTGTAACTGCTCTGTTGTATGCCATAAACATAACAAACTCAGTTTACAAATTATAGATGAGGAATGTCGATATTTGCTGGTGATAGCTAAGATCTGACTCTGTATCTGCCCTAATTGATCCATATGGTCCAAATAAAGATGAGCCAATTTTTTTTACAAATTAATTAATATTCCACTAGAATCAATCATCATTGCAGGAGACGTTAATGAGATGTTGGATCTTTTTTTAGAAAGGCCAGGACAGCCCCCAGCATACACAGTCATCTGCTAGAAACATTATGCAAGACTCTATGGAAGAATTGGGGTTAAAAGATGAAGGGCATTTTTAATCACATACAGATGAGAAGAAAAAGGTCAAAGGTCCCAAAGAGACTCAAATCAGAACCAGGACAGGTTATTGCTAATCTAAAAGACATCAAGGCCATGGAGGAATTAAGACTGGGCAAGACCCCCGGCCTGAGGGCCTACTGATAGAATTCTATCAAAGTTTCAAAGAAATTCTGCTCCCTAAGCTGTTGTACATTTACGAAGATGCCTCAAACAAAGATACATTACCTCCTACTGTGAGGGAAGCCCTAATTACTGTACTACGTACATGGCACAAGGATGCGCAAAAGTGTAATACGAAGGGGGACATCTCCTTAATCAACATGGATTTAAAATATTTGTGGAAATATTGGCTAAGAGGCTTGAAAAATGTAATGAGTGAGATGGTTCACCCCAGTCAGGTGGGATTTACTTAAAAAGGCCTGGTTCAGATAACACACAGCAGTTGATTAATGCTATGGCATTCCATCGGCACTGTAGAAATTCCCATGCAAACATTTCACTCGATGCAGAGAAGCCTTTGACAGAGTGAACGGGCAATATCGGTTTCTTACCCTGGATAAATTTGGGTCAGGGAAATTCTATAGTTCATGGATAAAGCTGTTCTAGTCCAATCCCAACTCTTGTATCCTAACACAGAGCACAACATCGACTCATGGACTTTAAGGCCAGAAGGGACCATCATGATCTAGTCTGACTTCCCGCACAGTGAGGGGCACAGAACCTCACCCACTCACTCCTGTAATAGACCCACAACCTCTGGCTGAGTTCCTGGAGGCCTCAAATCATGATCAAAAGACTTCAAGTTACAGAGAATCTAGTTTAAATTTAACCTAGTTTAAATCTTCAAGTGACCCATGCCCCGTGCTGCAGAGGAAAGCAAAAAAAGCCCAGGGGCTCTGCCAGTCTGACTTGGGGAAAACTTCCTTCCTGACCCCAAATATCACAAACAATTAGACCCTGAGGATGTGGGAAAGACCCACCAGCCAGACAGCTGGGAAAGAATTTTCTGTAGTAACTCAGAGTCCTCCCCATCTAGTGTCCCATCACTGGCCGTTGGGGATATTTATTACTAGCAGTTGCAAAGCAGCTACATGCCATTGTGGGCAGCCTCATCACACCATCCCCGCCATAAACATAGCAAGTTCAGTCTCGAAGTCAGTTAGGGTTTTGCCCCACAGCTCCCCTTGGGAGGCTGTTCCAGAGCTTCACTCCTCTGATGATTAGAAACCTTCATCTAATTTCAATCATAAACTTGTTGATGGCCAGTTCATGTCCATTTGTTCTTGTATCAACACTGGTGATTAACTTCAATAACTCCTCTTCCTCTCCGGTATGTATCCCTCTGATGTATTTATAAAGAGCAATCATATCTCCCGTCAGCCTTGCTGTGGTTAGGCTAAATAAGCAAAGCTCTGAGTCGACTCTCATAAGGCAGGTTTTCCATTCCTCTGATCACCCTAGTAGCCCTTCTCTGCACCTGTACCAGTCTGAATTCTTCTTATACATGGCAAACCAAAACTTCACACAGTATTCTGAATGAGGTCTCACCAGCGCCTTGTATGATGGTACTAACACTTCCATGTCCAAGGAAATACCTTGCTTGATGCATCCTAGGATTGCATTAGCCTTTTTCATGGCTGCCTCACATCCCCCACCTTGGATCTGTTTCAGGGAACTAGACAGAAATGCCCCTTCTCCCCACTCCTGTTCAATCTAGCATTCGAACCTCTTGCAATACTAATCAGGGAACACCAAGGTATTCAAGGAATTAAATCAGGGACGTGGGAGACAAAAATCCTTCTATATGTAGATGACATTCTCCTGTTTATTAAAAATCTGGCTCAATCTTTTCCAGATATCTTACAAACAATAGATATCTTCAGTAAATTCTCTGGCTACAAGATAAATTGGGTAAGTTGGAAGCAAAGAAGATCTCATCGGCTTTAGATTGAAGTGGCTCTCCTATAGGGACATTTAGATGCAAACAGACAAACGTCAGATATCTTGGCCTCCTGTTCCCTAAGGAAATTAAACACATAGTCAGGGTTAACCTAGCCCTATAAACTGTGCTGTTAGCAAATGATTTCAATGACTGGCAGGTCCTACCTCTCCCCCTTTGGGGAAAACCAAACACTGTTACAATGAATGCCCTTCCCAGGATCCTTTCCACTCTGAATTCCCTCACTAACTATATTGCTTCTGTTACCAGAAGATTTTAGGAAAGCCAATTTGATATCACTGAGAGAACTTTCAAGTACAGGATTCCCCCTAAAACTACTGGTATGGCAGTTCACCCTATTGGAATTTCCAGGGGGACAATCCTCCCTTAAAAGGACACGATACAGCCCTCCGATCAAGATAGAACATGTAAGCTGTGATACTTCAAAAACAGATACCAAATGTATTTAGAAGTGAATGGTTACACTAAATAGAAAGATAGAAATCAAACATGACTTGTAACTATAACACAATATACACATCTATTAGAAGATATACAGTACAGGAAATACTACTAGAACATATAGGGTACCAGAATGTTCTGAATAATACTGTTACTGTAACTTAACACTAGAATACTGAGCACTATTCTCTAACACTGCATTCATTAATAACACTTGATACACACATTATTACTAGAAATCCTTAACAATCTACCATCCAGCCAGCGTTAGGCCAGGCGGTTGCTGGATGGGCAGAGAGGGAGAATCTCACTCAGATCACAAGCATCCAACTTTACTGACATGCAGACTCAGGTGGCCTTTTACTTACACAACCTTTAAAACGTCCCCCTCTTCATCGGGAAAGGTCCTTCTGCTCTGTCCAAAGATTGCTCAGAGAGTTACCCCAGAGCCAGGCCCAGAACGGGGACTCAGTTAGCCCGGTTGTCTAAAGCCTAAGGGACAGCTTTCCTACAGTGATGCTCACTGCTGTGCTGATGTTTTCATGGCAAAGGTCTTGCCACGGAGCTCCTTTCCTCCGTCAAAAACAACGAGAGGTTTTTCTGCAACCCTTTTCACATGATCATTCTGCCTAGCAGATTCAAACAGCTTGAGACAAAAATCTCTGGCTACACCTCCCTTTTATTTTACCAAACTTGACACCATCTTTGGGTCCGTCTTGTGAAGTGCTAGTAACAAGCCCAGATTCTCCTTACACAGGTTACAGCTCCCTGTCAAAACAGGTGGTTTTAGATTTCCAAACTTTCCACTCTACCATCAGGCAATAACTCTTAACCAAGCAGCCCAGAGACTCCTTCCCTTGTGCGGTGCAGCCCTGGAATGACTCCAGCTGGAAGCAGAATTGGCGGCTCCTTCACCCCTTTCCAGTGGCTACACACGGATTACTACAGATTCCCTAAAGAACAATGGCCCACTACTGTGGCAGCTGGAAATACTTGGTGTCTGATGTTTACTAATGTTAAAAATCACCTCCTTTTACATACCAAGGTCTCTTTGTGGGGTAACTCAAAACTCTGTCTAGCAGGCAGCCCTGTCCCTGACCAGATTGTATTAGGAGGGGGATTCTGACCGTCAGTCAATTTATTGAAAACGACACCTTCCCCCCTTCCAGAATATAACAAGAAAGGTTCAGTCTAGAGATGAAGGAGGAGTGGCAATATATCCAGCTAACCATGCCATCTCCAGCTGTTTGGCCCCAATGCCTGTGCTATCCCTGCCCCAGCTGAACTGCTTTCATCTCTCCAATTATTACCCAGATCGTCAATACCTATGGCAACACTTGGCCAGCAAATTGGAATTAAACACAGATTCTCTAGAAAAGAAATGGGAGGAGGAACTAGGCCAAGTATTCTCTGCTATCCAATGGAAACAAATTTTAACCACTGCTCTGAATTGCTCCTTGGATCTCTGTTGAAGATTAATCCAGCTGACAATCCTACGGAGAATGCATGGGACCCCTCAACAACTGTTCAAAACAGATGCTGCTACATCAGAGAAATGTTGGTGCTGTGACTGAGCAGAGGCTGACTTTACCCATATGCTCTGGGAAGGCTCCTATACCCGCAGAACTGAATTGCACGGTTAATTTCTTTTCCTATCAAATAACATTGTGTTGTAAGATAAACAGGTAATTTAAAACCTAATGGATGTTAATGGGAAGCTGAATAAATCTGAAACACTTTGGCTGAGCACAGAACTAATAATTGCTAAAAGACGAGTATGACAAAAGGAAATCCAAAAATTGACCAACCATGGCAGACTGGAGCATAGACATTGTAAGCTTGGCTACCGTGGAAAGAATTGAAAACCAAACCAGAAACAGCTAAGAACAATTCTCAGAGCTATGGGATGCTTTCCTGGCAGTATCTCACTGACCCTATTAAGTATTTGGGTGGCCCCTTGCCTGCCCCTGGCTCTTCATCCTCTTCCTTTCCACCCTGTTTCTATCCCCCTCCTATGAACATTGACTATTTAACTAGTTGGATTTTTATCAGCACATTTTGTTTGATTCTAAATTGTGTAATACAAATAAGTGATTTCTATCATCACCATTCATATAATAGATATGTTTCAAATGTATCTGTGGTTAGCTAGCAAATGGCTGATCACATTAACAGCTCACAATGTTTCTGAGAAGTTTAGGCACCATTTGTTATGTCTGTTTGTTCTGTGTGTGTTTGTAGCTATTTAAAAATGTAATAAACACATAACATGACAAACCAAAGCCAGACCCAACAACTGCCCTGGCCCTGGCTCTGGCTCTGTCTGCCCTGCCCCGGGGCTGTGACACTGGCGGTGACTCGCTGCAGCTCAGCCCGGCCCGCTGGGAACAGCAGGAAGGGAAACGCCCCAGCCAGCGCCAGCCAAACCGGCTTCTCTGAGCTCAGGGAAGGGAAAGTGAAACTAACCCGCAGCGGCTGTTCCCGGCCCGGGCGGAGGAGCCATGGCTGCTGCCGGGGAGCTGGCCGGGAGCTTCCAGGACGAAGTGACTTGCTCCGTCTGCCTGGAGTATTTCACAGAGCCGGTGACTATCGAGTGTGGGCACAACTTCTGCCGAGCCTGCATCAGCCAGTGCTGGGGGGAGTCGGAGCCAAACTTCCCCTGCCCCCAGTGCCGAGAACCCGCCCAGCAGAGACACCTGCGGCCCAACAGGCAGCTGGGCAACGTGGTGCAGTTAGTGAAACGCCTGAGGCTGCAGGCGGTGCTGGAGCCCGAGGGGAGCAGAGTGTGTGAGAGACATCTCTGCACTCACAGAGCCCCTGGCCTGGGTCTGAGCAGCCCATCGAGGAGGCTGGGTGCAGTTATCGCCATGGCTGGGAGTTACAGGCCCAGCCTCTGATCCCGGGACCAAAGAACGTTCCTGAGGCTGATGGTGCTGGGGAGGAGCCGAGCCGGGCCGGGCCCAGCAGCTCTGCCCCGGGAGTTCCCTTGGAGCTGGGGTCAGTCACTTTTCTGTGGGTTGGAGAAGGGGACGTGGTTCCCCAGCCTCTGCTCAGTGACGATCCCAGGGCACAAAGCAAGGACCCGAACCAGCCCCCAGAGCCCTTGTCTGTGTTCACAGGAGCAAATCCTGAGCCGCCTGCAGCGTGTGAGGGAGGAGAGAGAAGAGCTGCAGGGCCTGAAATCCGACTGGGACAAGGAGAGCGAGAGGCTCCTGGTAGGTGCCCTGCCCCGCCCAGCAGGTTTGCCCAGGGGCACCAGTGACAGCAGCAGGGGGAGTCTCTGCCCTGTTTGGTGTCTGTAATTCAGGAGGGTGAAGGATTTCCAGGGTCGATGCAGTGAGGGAGTTTAGGGCATTTTAAACAGCGCGGGGCAGACTCTGCTCTCAGGTACTGGGTGTAAATCAGGAGTGACCCACTGAAGTCAGTGGGGTTAGGGTCAGATGCTCTGTGACCCTGGTGTTAATTCCCGCTGAAGTCAGGGGGTCACACAGGGTAGCTGGGAGCAGCCTCTGGCTCTGCCTCTGTAGCACTGGGGGTGAGAGGAGACTAGAACTGCTGAATGTGCACAGGTGTCACAGGGGGGCAGGGTGAAGCTGGGGAGACATTTGCTGCTCCCAGGGTTTGAGTGTCAGACATTTCCAGTGATGCCATCGGGTGGTTTGGGCAGCAGCGTTTGCCAAGGCCTGGTCTACACTGAAATCTGTTGCTGGTACCGTGATGGGGTTTGGGGGGATGATTTTTGGTGACATTTTTTACTCCTGGCCAGAGCCCTGGTGTAGACACAGTTCTACTGGCAGAGAAGTGACATGAAACGCTCTGTGCAGCCTGGACAAGGCTTTGTGCCATTTCCCATGATCCCCTGCTCTCCCCGTGTACCTGCCCTGCCCTGCCCCTCTCTGTGCCCCCCAGAGGCAGACGGAAGTGGAGAGGCAGCTGGTGGTGTCCGAGGTTGAGCAGCTGCGCCAGTTCCTGGCTGAACAAGAGCGCCTCCTGCTGGCCCGGCTGGGGGAGCTGGACGAGGAGATCGGGAGGAGGAGGGAGGAAAACAGCACCCAGCTGTGCGAGGAGATTTCCCGGCTCAGCGCCCTGATCACGGAGCTGGAGGGGAAGTGTCAGCAGCCGGCGCCTGAACTGCTGCAGGTGAGACAGTGTCAGACGCGCCCAGAGCCCAGCGCAGGGAGGGGACAGCCCCTGAGTCACTTGGGGCTCACAGGGTAACTCAGTGCAGAGAGCGCGGCCTGAGGAGGCTGCAGGGCCAGGGGCCCCGAGTCTGCAGAGAGACAGGAGTTTGGGCCGTCAGGGAGGGAAGGAGAGGGAGGCTGGTGAAAGGCTGTTCCAGCCCCAGGGTCAGCTCAGTGGCCCGGCTGTCCCTGCATAGCAGCTGGTGGGAAAGGGGCTCTGCTCGCACTAGCACAGCCCTTTAGTGCCTCCACCCCACTGGGGAGCAACCTGTGGGGCTGGGGCTGTGGGAGCAGAGTGACCCGTCTGTGGCAGTGGCTGGGCCGGGCTGTGGGCACTGACTCTCTGCTCTGTCTCTCGTTCCCCTCTAGGGTGTCAGAAGCGCCATGAGCAGGTACATCCGGGCTCGTCTGCCTCTCACGCTCTGTCTTGCTGAGAAGAGGCTCAGAGACCTGGCTACAGACTCAGCCCCCAGATCCCCGACCGTGGGACGGTCTCATTCTCTGGATCCAGCCGCCTTCCCTCCCTATCTCCCTGGGGCAGCTGGAGCTGTGGCTCTGTGACCCATCCTGGGGAGGGGATCGCCCCACAGCTCTGGGCTGGAGAACCCTCACTGGGGCCAGGCTGGCTCAGGGGATCATTACTGGGGCTGAGGCCTGTCACCCCGAGGGCCCAGCTGGGTCCTGGCCCCAGCTCTGTCATGGCCCAAAGCCTGTCCCAAGAGAGGGGGGCCAGAGGCCTGTAGAGAAAAAGCCAAGTGTCCAGCTCACATCTCAGAGGGGCCGTTTCCATGTCCCAAAACCCTCCACCCCCTGGGGGTGACCAGGCCCCTTGGAGGCTGAGAGGAGGCACTGAGGAGCGGCTGAGCCTGGAGAATGGGCCCCTCTCTCAGCCCTGGGAGCGGCCCCTCCAGGTCCTGGTGGAGAACATGGGCCGGACCGGGCCGGGTGTGAGGGGAGCTGGGGCTGGTGCTGCCCAGGCTGTGTTTTCTCTCTGGACGGAGAGAGGCTGCCAGTCCCCAGGCTGGGCCCCAGCAGATTGTGCAGGCACTAAATTCCCTGGGCAGCAGAGGTCACGGCCCTGTTAGCTCTGCCTGTTGCCCCAGCTCCCACCCGCTCCCCTTTCTGGCTTTGGAGTGCGGGGACTTAGGGGTGAAGAGGGAGAGGAATAAACACACTCGTGTCTCTGCAGGGGAGAGAAGGTGACATCTCCACATCCGGGGCCCAAATCCTGAGCTGGAAAAGAGAATCCGGATTTTGCTCGAGAGAACAATCTTCAGGGGGCTGTGACGGGATTCCTGGGTAAGGGACGCTCCGAGGGTTTCTCTCTTATAGTGTCCGGGCAGGGACAGGTGGGGGACTCCCACGGGGAAGCTGCGGAGCTGAGACTGCAGGAGGGAGGCCCCCGTTGGCTGGGTTGTTGTCAGTCCCTGAGTGTTCATACCGAGCGGGGCAGATCACTCGCAGTCACTGCCGCTCTGGCCTGGCCAGCTGAGCTCAGGGGCTGACTCTCCTGCAGCTGCTGCTGTTCAGAATTTCTGGGTATTTCTCAGGCTCCGATTTGCTGCTCACGGCTCTAGCTCTGCAGTTCAGCCAGCTGAGGTTGAACATGGAGCTGCCACGAGGATCCACAGGGCGAGAATCTGGTCTGTGGGTCCGTGGGCAATTGCTGCACCCACAGCCGCAGCCAGCACTGCTGGTGGGGCAGCCATTGATGGGCTGTGAGCTTGTGGGGCCAAGCACCCCTGGATGCCCTGGGTCCTGCCCAGAGGCCCCGGCTGTCAGGGCTCCCCACTCTTGGCCCAGACAAGCTGTTTAAGGCCATGGGGAAACTCCTGGAGGCTGCCTTGGTACAAATGTAATTCCCTGACCTGCTGCTGGGTTAGACCCTCCCGTGTTCTTGCTTCTTACCTTGTCCCAGCCCTGTCCCAGCCTCGCTTCTGCCTTGGACCCAGCCCTGCTCCTGCCTTCCTTGACCCAGATAACCTAGTTCTAACTCTCAGCTCCCATTCCTGGCTCTGGGTCTGGTTTGACCCTCTGCTCGGGCATTCGGCCTCTGGCTCTGGCCCTTGGTTCCATTTCTCAGCACCTGACACCTGCTCTGATCGCTGTGCTTGGCTGCCCGTGTCCTGGCTCCTGACAGCCACGCTGCTGGGCTGTGATTGTCTCTGTTTGGAGGAGGGGAGCAGGGGGTTGGTGGATTTCTGAGCTCCAGGGAAGCTGTTCTGAGCAGAAAGGCAGATTTCCCATAAAGACATGGATGGCTGAGAACAGGAGCTTGGCGTGAAAGTGCCTTCCCCACTGCAACCATCCCTGCGGCAGCGCCCTCCTGCTGGGAAACGAGAGAGTCTCCCTCCAATGTGCCCTACGTGGGCAGAGGGACAAGCGGGATATTTCTTGGGAACGTTGGTAGCTGGTCAGCGTGAGACACGTTATCACAGACAGACTCAGGCCAGGTTGTCAGCTCCCTGGTGTCAGTGGAGCTTTGCTGATTTACACCAGCTGAGCATCTGGCCCTAGTGTTTGAGCACCTTAGGGCAGATTTTCAGAGGTATTTAGGTGTGTGGTGGGATTCTCAAACACCCCAAAGCAGGCTAAGCACCTATCTCTCATTGATTTCAGTAGGAGTGAAGTGTCTGAGCTGCTTCAGCACTTGGACAAATCTCCCGAGGTGTCTGTCTGCACCTTTAGGTGCCTAAATCCCAGTGAAAAGCTGCTTCTTGGGCCTTAGGCCGGGTCAGCACCAGAAAATCCGATCGGCAGAACTGTCTGTCAGAGGCATGAAAAATGCACACCCCTAAGTGGCATAGCTAAGCCGACCTGTGTCCCTGCCTCTCAGGGACGTGGGGTAACTGCACCGATGGGAGAACCCCTCCGTCGGCATAGGGAGCGTTTACACTGAAGTGCAACAGTGGGGCAGCTGCAGCAGTGCCACTGTAGCGGTTTAAGTGTGGACAAGCCCTTAGTGCCTCTTCTCTCACTGACATCGTATCATCTGGAAGCTGTGATGGAATGATTGTTAGCACTGGTGATACAGGGACTGGGACTCATTATTGATTTTTCTTTTTCTCTTTCCTTGCAGAGGGGCTGGCTGCAGAGAGAGATGAGAATCCTGAGTAGCTGTTCCAGGGCAGTGTTACCCACACACTAGGGCACCCCACTGTTTCCAGGTCCGTAGGGCTCCATGCGTACCCCAGTTAAGGCACCTACCTTTACCCAACTCACAGTCTAGGGCTCAGGGTCACCCTCTCCCAATCCCTAGGGCTCTGAGCAGAATTCTCTGCAGGTTTGCAGGATCTTTTACCTGTGAAGGAGCCTTACACAGTAATATCCCTATTCTCTATTTATCAATAATTACCAAACATAGTACACATGCTAAGCACACAGGGCTCTGCTCACCAATCCTCATCAGGCAGGCGGACTTTCCCTGTTAGCCAGGCAAGGTCAGTCTGATCTGGATTCTGGTTGCTGCATGTCAGGGTCGTGCAGAGGATTCTAGCAGGTCTGATCTTGGGCGGTGTCTTGGAGGTGGATTCTTCCTCTTCCTTCAGGTCTTTCCTTCTTATTTTTCTTGTTCCCCTTTTCTTCTTCTAGCTGCTCTGCCTCTTGGACCCCAGTTTTTATAGTGAAACATGAGTCCTGCTTAGCTACACCTTAGCCAATCATATAACAAAATAAATCTTTGACGAATCCTAACGTATTGCAAAATAATTCTTTAGCAATCATACCCGACCACCTTAATTAACCACACTTAGTTCTCTTAGTTATGCAACAGCAGAAACAATCAAAGAACCAAACAGAAATCATTCAATACCCAATGGAGAAGTGGGTCTCATACAGACAAAACAATAAGAAGTGTAAATTTTACAACCACAACTGTTGATAAGTGATGCCTTGCCAGGCAGATGCTATCAAACAACGTTTTCTTTAAGCATCTTAAGATCTGTTTCTTTATCTGGTGGTGGTCGGTACTATTAGGACAGTAGCACCTTCTTAACAGCCCGATACTCCATTGTCTGGATGTAATGTCAGGAGGGTGAAGATGTGACTGCATGCTGCTTAGCTTATGGCTGCTGTCTCTCCTGCTATGGCTGTTACTGCTTAGCCAAAAAACAAGGCCTCAGACCTTACAGCAGGGCACAGCAGCTGCTGGGAGCCTGTTCCCCTGTATGGAGCAGCCCCTGGGCTGGGCGGGTGTGCAGTGATCTGCACAGGAGAGAAACCCAGCAGGTGAACGTGGGACAAGAACATGGGCCAGAAAAGACAAAACAGAGTCAGAACCTGTCCAGCCCTGGGCTGTTGTGAGACGGTGCAGAGCTGGGTGCGGTGGGAACAGGCCCATGTACCTGGCTGGAGCGGCTGCTGCACCGTCAGGGCTGTTTGCGTCAGGACAGCAGGGTCTGCCCCCCATGCACTGGACCCCGCTCCAGGCGCCCCTGCAGTGTGAATTCTCACCTCTCTCTCTGCTGGTTTGTTCCAGGACTCAGAAGAGCCCGAGGATTTGCAGGTAACCGAGGCCAAACCTGTGTCAGTGACTCCAGCCCCTCCCCTGGCAGAGATTCACTCCCTGCAGCTGCTCCTGGCACCAGCGCCCCGTAGTGCCCGAAACCTGGGCTCCCTCCCTGTGACCGGCCAGAGTCAGCACATCCCGGCTCCCCTCCCACCGGCCCCGGCACGGCTGGGCTCCGGCCAGTTCTGACCCCGGCCCATGAGCCTGTTGGGATCCTGAGCTCGTCTTCCCGGTGCCTCATCCTAGGGAATCACTGACCCTGGGGAGCATCCTGTCCCCTCCCCCTGTCACCTGTCCTGGGCAGGGCACCCCAACCTGTCACCCCTCCCGGGCAGAGTCCCAGGCCCTGAGAGACTCGCTGGCTGCCCCAGGCTGGCCAGGCCCAGGGTGTCCAGCAGGGCCGTTGGTGCTGGCGCCGCGCTCGCTGCCAGAGCTCCCAGCCCCTGACCCAGCCTGGCCCGTTGTCCAGCGCTGACCCCCACTGCAGGTGGGGACGCTGCTGCTCTGACGGCTGAGCCCCCCCCTCTGCCGCTGTCTCTGCTGCTGCACTTGCCGGCTCAGCATGTGCTGGGACCAGTGCGGCGCTGCTGGGCGGCACCTTCCCTTGGCACCTGGATTATCCGTGTCTGGGGCGAGTGGCCCGGGTACGTGGGCAGGGACCTGCTCAGAGAGACACGCCCTGTGCTGCACCCAGAGACCAGCCCAGGCTGGGCAGCAAAGTGCCACCGTGCTGGGATTAACCCTTTCCTTCCAGCCACCCCACCAGCCCCCGACCGGGCAGTGCCACTCGACTCCCCCTGCTCTGATCCCAGGGACCCGTGTCTGGTGCTCGGGGAGTGGCTGGGAGACCGTGTGTGCCTCCCTAGGGCCTGTCCTTCCCACCCGTCTCTTCTGAGCCCCCTGTGCTTATCTGCTTCCTCACCCCCCATTTCTCCCTGGCTCCTGCCCCTCACCTCTGTGCCCCTCCTTGTCTCCACCCCTCCACTAGCCCCCCTCAGCCCTCCTTGTGCCTGCCCCTTCCTCACTCCCCTGTGACCCTGGCACCCACCTCTACCCTCCCCCTCTGCCTCTTGATGTCTGCCCCTTCCCTCCCCCCATCTCCCTTTTAGTGCCCACCACACCCCTCACTTCCCCGCATGCCTCTCTGGTGCCTGCCCCACCCCTCACCTCTTCGTCCCCTCATCACCTGCACCTTCCCCCGCCCCATCCTTGGCCCACCTGGTGTCCCCCACTCCCCACGGGACCCCTCTGACACTGGGGTCTGCCCCTTCCCCTGTTCCCCTCTAGTCCTCTGGGGCCAGCCCCCTTTCACTCCCCTCTGCCTCCCTGGGGCTCCTCTTCCCCCTTACACCCCTGACACCCGCCCCTCCCATCACCCCCCTCTGCCCCCTAGCACCAGCCCTTACTCTGCCCTCCGGTGATCACCCTGCCCTAGACACCCCTGCTGCCCCCGGGCTCGTGCCTCACTCTGTGCCCCTGGTGCCTGCCTGTTCCCTCCCCCTGCTCCTGGCACCTGCCCCACTCCTCCCCCCACCCTGGCACCTGACCCTCCTCTTCACTCCACTCTGCCACCCTAGAGGCCCCCTCTCCTCATTCTCCTGCCTCTTGGAGCCTCCCCCCCCCTTGCCTCACCCCCTCTGCCCCCTGGCACCTCCTTCCCTTGCTTCCCTGCACCCCCTGGAACCTGCACCTCCCTTCACCCCCCTCTGTCCTCCTGGTGCCTGCTCCTTCCCTTCCCCCACTGCCCTTGTGCCTGCCCCTCCCCTCTGCCCCTCCTCTGCCTCTCCCAGCATCAGTCTGTACCCTGCCCTGCCCCTACTGCCACCTTCCCACCCCTCCCCTCCCTCACTGCTGCTCTCCTTCCCTTCAAGTTCGTTCCCATGGGCAGAGGGGCCCTGACTCCCCTTAATGGGTAACAACCCCCCCCCCAGCGATTAATGGGGACACAGGTTAATTTCCCTTTGATCCCCGTGACCAGCCCCTGCCCCGGCCCTGACTCTGTGACTCTCTCCCCAGTGGACGTGACTCTGGATCCAGACACGGCAAATCCCTGGCTCGTCCTGTCTGAAGATCGGAAACGTGTGAGACTCGGAGACACACGCCAGGATCTGCCTGACAATCCTGAGAGATTTGATCCTTGTCACTCTGTGCTGGGCGCTGAGGGGTTCCCAGGTGGGAGGCGTTACTGGGAGGTGGCAGTGGGAGAGAAGCCTGACTGGGAGGTAGGGGTTTGTAGGGAATCTGTGAGCAGGAAGGGGATGGTCACACCCACACCTGAGGATGGATACTGGGTCGTGTGGCTGTGGGATGGGGAATATGCGGCCTGCATTCCCCCCCCCCCAACCCCTCTCCCTGTGATGGTCAGACCCAGCCGGGTGGGGATTTTCCTGGACTATGAGGCAGGCGAGGTCTCATTTTACAATGTCACTGATGGGTCCCAGCTCTTCACTTTCACGGACACCTTCTCGGGGACACTTCGCCCTTATTTGTGTCCTGGTCTCAGTGATGGGGGTAAAAACGCGGCTCCCCTGATCATCTGCCCGGTCCCAGCCCAGGCACTGCTCCCCAACCCTCAGTTCCCAGCACAAGGCCTGTCAGATGGGGGAGGGGAGAGGGGCACAGAAGGGGGTTGGGGGAACCAGCCAGGGGTCAGGGCAGGGTGTGTGTGGGTTGGGTGGGGGCAATGTCAGGGGTGGATGCTGAGAGTGGGGGAAGGGAGGGGACTGCAGCGGCAGAAAGGGAAGAGCCCAGCTGACATGTGGAAGACTGGGGGATGGGTGGGTTGTAACGGGAGAGGCCCCCAATAGAAAGAACCCCTGGCCGAAATGCCGGGGGGGGGGGGGGGGTTTGCTGGGGAGCCCAGTGAGCGAGGGGAAGGTCCTGGCATTTCCTGAGGGAGTCTCTGCCCATGGTGGGGAGTGAAATGGCCACAGGGGGCAGCGCGGGGGCAGGGGTGAGAGCGCCGGGGCCCTGCTGTACGGGCCGCTCTGCAGCCTCAGCCTGTGGGGGGAGCTGGTCCCAGCGCAATGGGGGGAGGGTGGGGAGTGGGGAGAGCTGGGGGAGGGGATTCGATAGCTGGGCCGGGGAAGGGGGGTGAGAGCCCAGTTCCAGGTCTGTGTGAGTGAGGGGCCAGGTTGGGTGAATGGAACCTGCTCGTGGGAAGCAGCCTAGGCAGCTTTTCCCCTTTCCCATGTGTTTGCCCCACCCCGGTGCAGTGCAACAAACGGCTCCTGGCACAGGGTGACACAGGTAGGAAATACGGACAGACAGCTCGTGTCTTCTGCTGCCCCATCACATGTTGCTGCCCATCATCTTTCCCCGTTCCCTGTCCCAGGAGTAGCAGACGGTGACGGACGGGGATCAGTCACTCCTGTCAGAATTTCTACCCCTGTGAAATCTCAATGTAAAATATGGAAAGAAAAAAGCGAGATTGTTCTCATTTAGAAAATATTATTACTGTAACAAGGTGTCAATACGTGAATTTACATTTCAACAACCTGCTTCTAAACAGATTGTTAGCAATGGAATTAACATTTATTTTGTCTTCACTCACATGCCTTCCCCTCTGCAGCCGCTCACCTGGCAAAGGCTAAAGGCCTGGCCTCTGCCTGCGTGCTGGGGAACAAAGCAGGGACTACAGCCAGTGACCCCCGGACCTGGCCCCGTTGGCTCCAAGGGGCAGCACGTGGGTCATGGAGGGCAGCATCTGGCCTGTAGCGTGTGACCCTGAGTCTGCATCAGTTAGATACACAAACCTCCTGCCCCGAAATGAACATGCAGGGGCATGGGACCGTCCCAGTGAGATTCTCTCTCCTGTTCCTTGTGTCTGTTCCCAAAGGGACACGCAGAGAGAAGGAGATGGTGGAGTGTGAGTTTCAGAGAGTGCAGCGGGCTCCCAGGTGGGGATTAGCAGAGGAGTAGTTGCTCCTGCAGAGAGGAGGAGGAGAAGGAGACTCTGGAAAGACTCTGGGACATGTAGGCAAACTCTCCCAGCAAAGCTCCTCCCGGCCATGGCTGGGCACCGAGACAGAGGAGAAGTGTCAGCTGGGCTCCTGAAGGTGAAACAGCATCAAAAATCCTCCCATCTCCCCACAGCATGTATTGGATTAAAATGAACTCGCCTCCTTGTGAGGGGCCCTGGTGCTGCAGGGAGGTGATAAGTTTACTTGCTCGATGTAGGAGGGCTATATACTGACTCACATTCATGGTATTCCAACACGGAGGAAAACTGCTAAGAATGGTCCATTAGTGAAATAATTCCTTACAGAAACACAGAGCTGGAAAAATAATCACTGATTAGACCTTAAAAATAGTTCACTGCCTAACATGACAAAAAGCACAAAGAACGGCTCATTCAAAGAACATAGTCACTGTTCACCTACACTGCAATAAAAACAATGAGAGTTCTGTGGCAAACTTTAAAGTGCCACGGCACTCGTTGTTTTTGCTGTATACAGACTAACACGGCTACCCCTCTGGAACTACACTGGAATAGTTATAATTTTACGAGGACATACACCAGATATTAAGATTAAGCTAACACCAGTGTTTCTTTTGCTTTTCCTTTTTTTAAAAACAAAATCACATATAATTGCATGTCACTATAGCAACATCCATAACAAATCAATTTGTTCCGATCACTTTGGTAGAGCAAACTTTACCCCCAAAAGAAAAAAATAAATTAAAAAACTTTTAAAAAATTGTGAAGACTAGTTTGTCACAGGAATACATCACAGCTACAGTATAAGCTAATACATTTCAAGCTACCGTATAGAAATAGGACACTAGCATGCACAATATTGTATCAATAGAGTAATGAAGTAG
>NW_027131467.1:0-24188 GCF_026122565.2 Emydura macquarii macquarii
CCCAATCCTTACTTCTGCAATCCCCCCCTTTTGGTGCTGCAAAGCACCACTCTGCATTAAACTTTGTTCCATTTTTCTTAGCTTTAGCATTCATATTATATAACTGCTGTTTTTGTTCTGGGTTCAGCATACCTATTTGCATTTTCTTTTGCAGTACATTTAAAGCAACATTTTATAAGCATTATAACTACTTGTATACACACAAAAATACCACTAATACCCTCAAATACAAGTAACATGATATAGAAAAGTTTGGACCCCATAGGCTCCATTGATCTGTTTCATGGAGCTTTCCTACTTTTTTGATATGCTCTGATTGTGTAAAAATATCACGGATGTTATCTGGTATGTAAACACAATAGTTGGGTCCTATCAGGGCACATACTCCCCCCTTGCTTTACTTCTACTTCTCCTCTCACTTTTTTTTTCCGTCCCCCGCTCTTTCCTCGCTCCCACTCCTGCTTCTACTTTCATCATCTTCACTTGGGCTCCTGCTTTCCTGGTGTGGCATGGCCGAGCTCGGGTGCGGGGTGGTAGATGGGGAAGCAGGGGGAGACAGGGGATCAGGAGAGGGTAGAAGGGGGTACAAGGGTTTGGGAGGTTCCTCCTGTCAGCTCTTTAATACCAAGGAGCTTGGGTTGTACGGGGGTGGAATTCCTCTCGGTAACAGGCATTGTTACTGTGGGGCAGTCTCTGTCAGAAAGAGCCACCCAACAATACCAATAATCCATCTGCCTAGGCGCCACATCTTCCAGCTTAAACCTCAGTTACTTTAACCGACAATAATCAAAGGTACCCTGTGAGGGCCAAATTTGGGTACCGTTGCTATAATATTTCTTCCATTCCGTGCTAAGTTCTTTAGCTCGAGCTTTTTTCATTCCTTTTTGTACCAGTAACTTTCCTGCAGACCATGCTGCTAACACCGTCCCTAAGGGACTGTCCCTGGAGGGTTTACTTCCTCCAGACCCCATATCTCCCGTCCACAACACCACTGACACACACACACATACCAAGCGCTCCCTGTGTTAACACAGCCTCGGCTTTGTCTCTTATAGAGACAGGTCAGACAAACTGATCCGAGCCCTTATCCTAGTACTCAATACTAGCAGACATTTCTCCCAATCACACCTTGTGGACAACCTGTGCACAGAACAATGGGGAACATATGCATATCTCAATAACAAACAAAATAGAAAAGGGTAAGGAGATTCTGTGCACGAAATAACCTTGTGCCACCCAGGACTTCTGCGTAAATGAGCCCTTAGGCTCAACGCATGGCCACCATCGGAGACAGTGCTAGGGTGCCCGTTTTGGAATCTCCTTAGAGAACAGCCTTTCAGACATAAAAACAGACAACATACACATAACATACGGTACCTGAAATCCCTGGAGACTGTGAGACACAAAGGGTCTCGACTCTTTACAGCCTTGCACCTAGTTCCATCCAACCCTTCAGGTTGACCTCACCCAGTGCCGGCTGAGGCGTTGGCTGGCGCAGGAACTCGGGGTAGGCATGCAAGGCGTCCTGCTGCGGTTGCCAAATTGTTGGAAAAAGATTCCAAGTGAGGATCGTTACCCCGCACCGATAAGAGACCCACACAGGATTTCAGTCAGGACAGTCTCCAACAGCGTTTATTCTGCAGAAGGTCAATTCCCAAGCCCACAAGTGGACAGCGGAAAAAGACCCCGAACAAAGGATTACAGGCAGTTTTATACCTTATTGCTACTTAAACATTCATGACAAAAGCATACATATCCCCCTTACAAGGGCCTAAACCTATTCCCTCATTCACTATTGGCCTATATTATCTCTATTTCTACTTACAAAGGTATACATTATTCATAAGGTGTTTTTGCTGATGCTTTACAGTTAGCTACATTTTATCTATCAAGGCTACATAGCTTGCTTAATCTGGCCGAGGCTTATCTCCTTCTGTATTCTCTCCTTCTGCATTCCAGCAAACTTTCCATGATCCTTGCACAGAGTGGAACGGCCTGGCCTGTCTCTAAAAACAAAGGGGCTAGCTAAAATGGAGTAACTGTGGTCAAGCAACTAAAAATCAGCTTACAAGCTCACTATCTTAATTGTAAGTCATACAAAAACAAATATATACCAATGTGGACTTAGTCCAAATAAGGTTGAAAACCTTAAAGCTAAATGGAATATGTGGCAATGGTTAAACACTATCATGTGTCTATTAGACAAGCAGCAAATGGAAATGGGAAATAGAACTGCTTTGGTTACTGAATGTACGAAGATGCAGATTCTCAGTTTGGCTACACTAGACATAAAGTGTATTGTGTTGTATCTGGAAATATTAAGGTACTAACCCACTTGTTAAGGCAAAAAAACTATTATTTTACACCTACAAATATAAATAAATGCAATATGTATCTAGCTCGGTCAAGCCAGACTTGTTATTGGACAAGATCATTGTTAAGATTGCCTATTAACAATCCTTGGAGACAGAGCTATAAAAAGTTAGTCCATTCCCAGTATTACACATGGGATCATTCTCGCTGCCTCACATTTCAAGCCAATGGGTTAAAAAAAACCCAAACTATTGAACATCCAAGGTTGTACCACTTGGAGCCCTCGAAGGTGGGTGTGCTCTTCCCCACCTTTCTCTCCTGGGCAATGCAATAAAAATGTGTCATTAAAAACACGTATATAAAATGAATTTAAAAACACTACTAGAGTATTGTATAACGGCCTATGTGCATGTGTAACCTCCTACAAAGTGTATTTTAAAAAAATGAAAATGTTAGTCAACCTCCAGTAAACAAATACAAATGTAATATAAGCATAATTTATACCAGTAAACATACTTACTATCTTCCAAAAACAAAAAAATAAAACACAGACATAATTACAGAGGTAGCCAATTTTTCTGTCACTATCACCTTAAATTAGCAGGAATTAACAAATCATTTGATTTTTAAAAAAGGAAGTTACACTGCATCTCTGTAAAACCGTGTGTGCATGTGTGTGTGTGTGTGTGTGTGTGTATAAATGTATTAAAAATGTATTTCAAATTCTTTTGATTTTAAAAATTTTCAGTATTCACAATAAACATGGCGTATTGCCTTGCCCCCCCTAAATAAAATCCGGCTGTTTATTTTTTGTTAAGTATAACAATAGGGGTGAGAGAGTTTTGGGGCTGCGCTGAGGGCAGCAGGTATTATGGGAAGGGGGATAAATCACGATGGGTGGTGAGAAGGGTTGGGGGACTCAGGTAGGGGGAAGGACATGGGGAAGGGGGAATATGGAGTGAGTGGCAGGAGAACTGGGGAAGAATAGCAGCAGGAGAGACTGTCAAGTCAGCCCCACATTCTCCCCTGATGTGTGTGTTAAGACCTGGGGGCCCTGAGCCCCTCTGCCTACCTTTGTGTGTGTGCCAGCCTCAGGGAGCCCTCAGCCCCTGCAGGGGGATCTAAGCCCCTTTCCCTGTCCCCACATGTGAGTTGGGACATAGTGGGCCTAGCCTTCCTGGGGGAACCAGAGTCCTGCTCCCTGCTCCCCTATATTTGTGCTAGGACCTGGGTCCCTTTATGAGAGCCTGACCCCCTCCATGCACTCCCTTGTGTAGCCAGTTCTGGAGGGGCCTGAGCCCCTCTCCCTACTCCTCTATGTGAGCTGGAATCGGGATTATTCACAGGATCCCAGGACTGTGTTTGTTGTGCCCCATCCCAATCAAAAATAAGTGAGTCAGAGCTGGAGAAAGAACCCAAGAGTCCAGACTCCCAGATCGAACCTACTCCCTACCCAAGGCTGGAGATAGAAACCAGGGGTCCTGGCTTCCAGATACACCTCCTTCCCCAAAACAGAAACCAGGAGTCCTGACTCCAAACATGTCCCTTGCTGTGGCCACTGGACTGTGTGTGCTTCTAGCATCCCTGTGGGACCGGAGGTATTGCTATAGGAACTGAGAGTGGCGAGGATGACAAAGGACAATCCCTTCCTGCCCCCAGTTATCTCCTTGCCCAGACCCTAGTGACTCCTTCCCTAGTTAATAATAACTCCAACAACCTGCTGACACAGTTAACCTATGCCATGCTGGGAAGCTGTAGAGCTGGGATTCCTCACCCAATGCTGAGACACAGCTGCTTCTCCAGTGGGAGGTTGGGAGGTGGGGGGGCTGTTTATAATGTGATCCCTCGCCTAGCACTGAAATGGAGCTGGAAGCTGGATCTGATGTGGAGAATGGGGGCTATTTTACAAGGAAATCCCTCACCCCCGCCCCTCCACTGAATGCAGCTGCCTCTGGTGTGTGTGGCCAGGGCTGTTTATATAGGGATCCCTCACTTCACAGACAGACAAACAAAGTGATGATTAAGGGGTGACTTGATTACCTCTATAAGTATCTACACGGGGAACAAATATTTAGTAATGCACTTTTCAATCTAGCAGAGAAAGGCATAACATCATCCAATGGCTGGAAGTGGAAGCTAGACAAATTCAGACTAGACATAAGGCCTACATATTTAATGGTGAGAGTAATTAACCGCTGGAACAAGTTATCAAAGGCTGTGGTGGATTCTCCATCACTGACAATTTATAAATCAAGATTGGATGCTTTTCGAAAAGATCTGCTCAAGGAATTATTGTGGGGCAGTTCTCGGGCCTGAGCTATACAGGAAGTCAGACTAGATGATCACAATGGTTCCTTCGGTCTTGGAATCTATGACTCTTGATGCAGCCACCTCTGGGGTGGGGTACAAAGGCTGTTTATAAAGGGATCTCTTGCCCAGTGCTGCAATGCAGATATCTTTGGGGTGAGGCAGCTGTTTGTACAACTATCATTTGCCTAGCACTAAGAGCCACTCCCTTCTGGAGTAGTCCAGCTATTTGTACCAGGATCCCTCACCCGGTTCTGAGATGCAGCTTCTGAAGTGGGGCACTTATTGATAGAGTGGATCAGAAAGCAGTTTGTAACCTGGCTGAACTCTGATGTGGCCTCTGTGGGCGCTTTTAATGCCTGGAGGGTAGGAATGGGGCAGGGCGGTGGTCAGTGTCTCTGTTCGATGTCACAGAAAACCACACACTCACCCCCTCAGCAGCTGCAGAGGCTGATACAGGGACCAGGATCAGGATCCCTGATACAGTCAGCACAGTGGAAAAAGCTGCCCCCGGAGCAACCTCTCAACACACAGCTGGGAGTGTAGATGACAAGGCTGGGAGAGCAACCCCAGCAGAGTCCCCAGGTGAGTCCATGGGGATGGTAATCACCAATGAAAACCAACCACCTCTGGGGTGGGGCAGTTGTTTGTACAGGGAACCCTGGGTAGGGTGGAAGCTGTTTATACATGCTTCCCTTGCCAGGTGTTGAGATATACCACCTCTGAAGTGGGGCACAGGGGCTGTTTATACAGTGATCCTGCCCCTGGGGCTGAAGGTACTAAATGCCAGATGCTTTAATCATGCTCCCCTCACGCAGATGGCACTGGGGGAGCTGGTTGAATCAAGGGCAGGGGATACAGGCAGGTGGGGACTGGACATACTAACTATCTGGGGCAGCATGGTGTCTCCTGTTTGGACCAGCTGCCATGGGTATAAGGGGAGCAGAAGATAAGGGTTTAGGTGGAGGGGAAACTACAGGGATTGATCCAAGCCCTTTGAGTTTAGTCCAGCTCAGGCAATGGGGAGCAGGTGTGGGGGGATCAACTCCTTGTAATTGGTGCTAATGGCAACTCAGGGGTCCTGACATTGTTGCAGCACCAGCTGGGTTAGTGTAGATTGTCCCCAGCATGGTCGGGGTGCAGATGCACGACCTCCTGCCGATGAGACAGAGGGCACTGGGGAGCTAAGGAGCCCTTGTTCTTAGAGCTAGTATCTGCTCAGGGGACCCAACGTTATTGCAGCATCAGCTGGGTTAGTGTCTGTTAGGGCGTGGAAGACTTTGTAACACAAAATTAGCTTAGCTTGACAATAGCAAGGCCCTGAAGGCAATAATAAGCTTTAAAAGCAAGTATAGCAAGAGTTAGGCCTCTCAGGAGCCATCCCCAAAAACTGCCCTCTGAAAGGCCTCGGCCCAAAAGAGGAACAGCCATAAGGCCTGGAAAGTCCCCAAGATGAAAATATAAATTTGCTGACACTCTGTCAGCAGAATAATCGCTGTTTTAGCAATAAAATTAAGTAGTATCAGCATTAAGACTAACCTTTTTGAAGTAAACAACTAACATCACCTTATTCCAAGAAGTCCCTAATTAACCACCAATAGACTAATGGAACATAAGATAAGGCCCAATCCCTGTAGGGATTGAGATATACGTCACCTACCCCAGTGATAGCAAAAGGGTATAAGAAGGCCTGGTAGCCCCCTGCTCCCGAGAGACTCTCCGTGGATCCGTGGAAGCGCTAGCGGATGCCTCGGGCAGGACGGTTCCCTGGTCGCCACTCGCTTATCAGAACGAAAAATGGGTCTCCTTATTCTTGCATTGGTAAGCGCCTTTTTTTCCACTTAGGTAGTACTAGACATACCTGTAAGCCCTTTTGGTCTACCTTTCCTAGATTGATGGGCCCGCAGGAGTATATCGCAGTGGGTGTCCTCTTGGTGGGCTTTTTCTTTGCTTTGTGGTTTGCTAAGTGTTGCTGCTGTTTGGCTAACAACAACAACAACAACAATAATAATTGTGGGCACTTTCCTCTGGTGTAAGATGCATATATCTATCTTCTGACTGTTACTTTATACCTTTTATGTGGATAGTAGCCTACTCATACTCTTTTTGATATGGGCAATAGTGCTAAAAATTCATGAGGCTGCCCAGGGGTAAAATGCCCACTTCTATGTGTCATAAATTACTTTTTGCTCTTATGATTAATTGTGCTTGTATTTTACTCCTTGTATTAAAACTTGTGCTAAAACTTCTGTTGTACTATTGCAGAAGGTTTCCAGTAATCTTTCTCTTTCACTACCTCATCTAATAAATAAGCTAATTTTAAATCATTTTGTCTGTTTGCTCCATCCCGCCACCGAGATATAATACAAACACTACAACTGGCGTCACGAACAGGATCTCGGTGTAGCGGGTGGCACAACTGTGACAAAATGCCTTTCTCTTTCGGAAAAAAGGACAAGGGAACCAATAGTCACTGCATCCCAGGGTGAAGCAATACGATGTTGTGGTCCACCGTAGCAACTGTGTTAAACCAGCTGGTGGCGCTGGCAGCATGGCCCGAGTTACAGAAAAAGGTTACGCCCAATGGGTTGTAAAGGCATTGGCTGAACTTGGGCTGGAAAATAAGGGGCGGTCGGAGCAGAGGGCTGCAGGGAAGGTGGGATGGCTCTTCCTAACGGCGCTCCAAGTCCTGAATAATAAGGGGTGGGCGAAACAGGCGCATCTTATTAAATTTAAACAAAATCTTGCTGCTGCTAAAGATGCGCAGGTAGTCGCTCGCAAAGTCATGAAATTGGCGGCAATGCGTGCTGCAAAGTTTAAAGACAAGTGCGCAGCCCTGGCGGTCCGGCTGGTCGACACCCGAAAATGTAAAATTGATCGAAGACTGGTAAAATCATGCCAAGTGCGGGCTGTCGTATAGGCCCGGGATTGGGATCCAGTGACCTGGAAGGGGGAAATGGAGGGCTCGTCGTCTGACGAGTCTGATTGGGAAGTGGTTCCCGACGACAATGCTAGTGCCCCTGGGTCTCCCATGATTAATCCCCAGCCCCTGCCATATAATCCTAAAGTCTTAGAACCTGAGGCTAGCGCTCGGCCAGTTATAATGAATAAAATGGTCACAACCCCTGACGGTAATAGTGGCGATGCATTCATCGTAGTAAAGTGCAAAAAACCTTTACTACTACCAATATAATGGATTTGGTAAAAAATTTTAAACAGTGCCAGGGGGAGGGGCTAATCCCCTGGCTAGTGTTCCTCTTTAACTCAGGGGGGCTCCAAACTAGTGTGGCACCCTTGAAAATGACCCAATTAGTCACCTTAACCCATAACCCAAGGATGCAACAGGGCTTAAAAAGAGCCCAATTAGCGAATAAGCCTGCTGACCTTTTTTTGCCCCTCACTGCATGGATCCAAAAGGTGATCCGCAAAACCTACAACGATAGTGGAATAATAAAGGATGCGGATACCGGCTACGCTAAACCATGGCATACAATCGCTAAGGCCATAAATCAACTTCGTTGTGCGGCCGTGGTTGCTTCCATCTTTGCTGGTAAATACCATGCCCTGGAAGAAAAGACATTCACTGCCTCAATGCATAGCAAATTGATTAAAAATGCCCCACGAGAAAAAAAGGCGCTATGTTGGCTGCCTTAGGGGGATCCATTGGTAGAAATGTGTGGGATGCCTCCAAAATGTTGGGTCAGATGGATCAAATTGGAGATTGGGGAGGCATGACCAAGGGGGCCCGCCAAGTAAAGCACCTATCAGGCGAAAAAAACACCCAGAAGGTAAATCGTACAAAAATGTTCTGGGCCCTCATTAAAGCGGAAGTCCCCCCCCCCCCCAAATAAATGGAATCCCCACTAAAAAGCTTCTAGAACACTACAAAGCATTGCAAAGAAAAACAGGGCGGCCCCAAAACAAACCCATGACCTCAATACAACCTTCCGCACCCCCCCCAAGGTAAAAATGAAAAGGGACAATGGGGCCGGTACCCCACCATCACACAATGAAAAACCCCCACCCCTTCAGCATAAAGGATTGGCGGGTCCCTTTCTCCCACTAAAATTCGGGCCTGCACGCAGGGGGACCTAAGCCCGTATGTTCCATTATCTATATTGTGGGGAGGGGGAAACACGCAACAAGTCATGGCTTTGGTGGATACCGAAGCTAAAGTCACCTTGTTACATGGTAACCCTAATCGATTTAAGGGCCCTAAAGTGAATGTGAACGGTTACGGTGGCTCCCGCGTAACCGCCGCTATGGCAACTGTGCGGCTGGCCATTGGTGGGGGGCCAACCTTCAGTGCTGCGGTCGTCATTACTCCCATCCACAAATACATAATCAGTATGAATATCCTTTTAGGTCAAACGATCCACACCAACTGGGGCACCTTCATATTTGACCATTCACCCACTGTGCGGGCTGTCAAACCAATCCTTCGGGGTTATGCAAATTGAAAGACACTAGTAATCCCACCCCCCCACTGATGCCCGTCATAACCCCGCAGTACCGGCTGCCGGGCGGGCACACTAAAATTGGTAAAACTATCCAAGAATTGTTGGATGTTAAAATCATTAGGCCAGCCGCAAGTCCCTTCAATAGTCCGGTATGGCCAGTGCGCAAGCCTGATGGCTCATGGCGCATGACAGTAAATTACCGAATACTAAATAAACATGCACCCCCCTTAGCAGCTGCTTTCCCAAATATTGTTACTATAACTAAGTGGGTAGCGTGTGCGGGTGGCACATGGCATGCTATCATAGACCTGGCTAATGCTTTCTTTTCGATCCCCATCCATCCGGACTCGCAGGACCAGTTTGTATTCATCTGAAACTCACGCCAGTACACTTTCCAAAGTTTACCCCAAGGTTATGTACACAGTCCCACCTTATGCCATGGTCTAGTAGCTCAAGACCTGCAGCAAATCACACTCCCGAAGCAGGTCCGCCTCTTCCACTACATTAATAATATCATGCTAACCTCTAAGAAAAAAGCCCCTGTACAAAAAGCCCTGAACACAGTTATAAAAGGTACACAGGGGAGGGGGTGGGCTATAAACCCAAAAAAAGTTCAGGGCCCGGCCCAAACGGTAAAGTTCTTGGGTGTGCAATGGTGTGGTCCTTATAAGGCCATTCTGAACCGGATAGTTAATTCTATCCAAGCTGCCGAAGTCCCCACCAGCAAAAAAAAAGCCCAGGTGTTCACAGGGGTCCTTAGCTATTGGTGAAATTTTATCCCACATCTTGGCCTCCTCCTCCGACCCATTTATCAGGTAAGCAAAAAAAAAGGCAATGTTTACATGGGGCCCTGCCCAGCAAACTGCCTTTACGGCAGCTACAAAGGCCATTCGGCAGCATACCACGTTAGCCCCGCCATACAATCCCGCCCCTTTAACCTTAATGTTCTTGTCCGCAATGGTGTGGCCTCTTGGAGGCTGTGGCAAAAAAACAATGGCAAATGCCACCCCATTGGCTTCTAAACTAAAAAACTTCAGGGGGCAGCAAAACACTACACCCCCTTAAAACAGGCCCTCACTGCGTTTTATCAGGCTCTATTGGTGACAAAGTGCCTCACGGGTCGCCAACAGGTCATTGTTCACCCTCCCTTGCCAATAGGGGGTGGATCTGGGACAAGAGCCCCCAAAGCAAAATGGGCATAGCCCAGACACCGACACTAATGAAATGGAAGTGGTACCTGCAGCGGCAAGCCAACCTAAAGAGTGATAAGCCCACTGCAACTGAACTTGCGCTCATGGGAGCAATCCAAGTGGATGACCCCCACGCTGAGCCCCTGGAGACATGACCCCACCGACACCCAGTCCATTCACTAAGGCACCGCTTTTAAGACTCTGACGCAACAAGACCAAGGTAGGGCCTGGTTCACTGACGGGTCGGCCAAATACGTAAATGGCGAACGTCAGTGGCGGGTGGTGGCCTTCCAACCAAAAAAGAAAATGGCACTGTGGGAGGAGGGAGCAGGCGGCTCCAGCCAGTTGGCAGAGCTACGTGCCATAGCTATGGTATGCCGGGAGGACCCCAGACCCATTATCCACATCTACACCGATAGTTGGGCAGTATTTAAAGGACTGACACTGTGGAGCCCGGCATGGCAGGCCAAGGGGTGGCAAATCCATGGCCGGCTCCTGTGGGGTGAAAAGACCCTGTGTGAAGAGCTATGGGCCCTAGCCTTCATCAAACAGATTGCCATTGGACATGTGAATGCCCACCTAAGTATTGGGCTGGCATCCCTCTACAATCAACAGGCAGACCGGCTGGCCGCCATCCGCCCTGTTAGCCCAAAAATTCTTGCATTGGGCCAATGGGCTCATGAAACTGCCGGAAACTGGGGGGTGGACGCAACCCTCCAGTGGGCACATGATGGGGCATACCCCTAACGCAAGACCCCACAAGGGAAATAGGGGAACAATGTGCAATATGCCTAAAAATCAGAGATCAAAAATTGACCTCTAAACCCCATGGACACCTCCGAAGGGGGGAGGGCCCAGGGATAGTGTGTCAAGTCGACTTCATTGGCCTCCTACCCCGGGAAGGGCGTAAACAGTATGCTCTTACTGCTGTAAATACCTATTCTGGACTTGTGCAAGCCTATCCTACAGGCCGAGCAAACCAAGCTGCCACTATCGAGAGCCTAAATCAACTTATGTTGGCATATGGCATCCCTAAGAAAATCCAAAGTGACCAAGGGACGCACTTTGTTGGACAGACGGTATAATAATGGGCCAAGGACGCTGGCATTCATTGGACCACCCACATACCGTATCATCCACAAGCTGCTGGACTCATCAAACGGTATAATGGGCTCCTGAAAGAACAAATTCGAAAACTCACCCCAACAGGCTCTCTTAAGGGTTGGACAAAAGTCCTTGATCAGGCTCTCTTGAGCCTGAACACCTGCCCCTGGGTGGGGCCAGCCCTTATAAGCGGATGATAAGCATGGCAACGGCTGCAACCCCTACCACTCTTCGAGTCTGGAAGCTGACACCTAAAGTGTTTTTGCCGCTTCGAGCAACTAAAAAGAGTGTGGGCCTGGACTTAAAAATACCAGGGCGTGTGAAGATACCACCTGAAAGGCAAGGTTGTATTCCCCTGGGCTTGGGCTGGAAATTCCCCCATGGTCCATATGGACGTATAGCCACCCACTCGAGCATTGCATGTCGGGGCAGGCAGGTAATGGGGGGAAGTAATCGACCCAAATTACCAGGGTGAGATCAAAGTCCTTTTGTATAACTTTGGGACTAACCTTCTTGTGTTTGAACCCGAAAACAGGGTCGCGCAGCTGATTTGTAAAAAAGCCGCCTTCCTGCAGGCAAGTAAAACTGTGTCACCAACAAAAACTACAGCCAGGGGCACGGGAGGGTTTGGTAGCACAGGCAAGGCTGTATGGGTACACACCCCAGGCAAGTTACCGAAGCCCGAAAAAATCCTGACTGCTGGTCCAGGTAATACCTCGCTTGTGCTAATTCTAGGGACAAATAACCCTGTTTACTGTCCAAATACTAAACTGTCCTCGCAAACCCAGACATCCTAACCGCCTGGGAGCAATGAAGCCCATGCCATAAAAAATGAATGGTCACCCCCGATCCTGGTATCGACTGTAACCTCTTATGGGCCCATACAAACGCCTCGAATGTTCGAGTCAGCTAAAACTGGGAAAATGGGCAAAACCCTGCTGAATCATGCCTCATCCCCGCTACGAAAATTAATGTCTCCTGTATCCTTTATAAGAAAAAAGGGAAGAAAAACTGGTGGTGTGAAATGGTGGAAAAAATGTAACATATCAATGGACAATGTATCGTCCAGGTGTGTTGTATAAATGTTGTTGGGCATGTTGTCAGGCTAATGACATCAAGGACCCAGAAAAAAACAACGCGAAAAAGACGACGGGTGCCGAAGAAATGACGGGTGCTCCATCCTCACTCAGTGGCCCTACGGTAAATGAACACCACACACTAACATAAGTGGCCATCTGTGAAAGCCTTTAAACGTTATTATCGGGACCTTACGCCCAGAATGCTCTCTTGTCATGCAATACTCCCTTCAATCAAACTCCTCCCACCCTGCTGCAAGACAAGCCTCTGTCTTCCTTCTGAGTCAGCAGTGTGCCCTGGTTGTCAAGAAAGCTGCATTAGGAGGGGCATTGCCAGCAGGTCACGGGAAGTGATTATCCCCCTCTATTCAGCATTGGTGAGGCCGCATTTAGAATATTGTGTCCAGTTTTGGGCCCCCACTACAAAAAGGATGTGGACAAGTTGGAGAGAGTCCAGCGGAGGGCAACAAAAATGATTAGGGGGCTGGAGCACAAGACTTATGAGGAGAGGCTGAGGGAACTGGGCTTGTTTAGTCTGCAAAAGAGAAGAGTGAGGGGGATTTGATAGCGGCCTTTAACTACCTGAAAGGGGGTTCCAGGGAGGATGGGGCCAGGCTGTTCTTGGTGGTGGCAGATGACAGAACAAGGAGCAACGGTCTCAAGTTGCAGTGGGGGAGGTCTAGTTTGGACATTAGGAAAAAGTTTTTTACTAGGAGGGTGGTGAAGCACTGGAATGCGTTACCTAGGGAGGTGGTGGAATCTCCATCCTTAGAGGTTTTTAAGCTGAGGCTTGACAAAGCCCTGGCTGGGATGATATAGCTGAGGTTAGTCCTGCTTTGAGCAGGGGGTTGGACTAGATGACCTCCTGAGGTCCCTTCCAACTCTAATATTCTATGATTCTATGATTCCTCACCCGCCGTGCCCTCTTAGTGCATGGCCCCTCCACCTCTGGCCAAATAACTAATTCCAATACCACTTATGCCATGTACCGCCAGCAATTGCCGCACTGCGCTAAAGCAATTCAACCTGGGCATGTACTCGATGTACAAATAACCTTTGACATGTCCCTCGTTAATATATCCTGCCGGTTCTCTGCCTGTTGGCAATATGTACAGCACCTCTGGCTGTTATCACGGCTCCGCCTCCACCAGCGAGACTTGGCCGATACTGCCATTGGGGCAGAAACGGCTGTAGGTGTGGGTTCAATTAATCAGTGGGATATCAAAACCCTTCAAAATAAATTGTCCACTGTTGGACAATATAGTGGCCAAGCCCTTACATCATTGGCTCATTGGGGACCCCTACTGGCAAACACAATACTCCAAACCACTAAAGTACATGGAACCGCAACTACTACACACCTGGTGTCCACTTATTGTACTCCCCCAACTCATTGCCGGTAGTCTGTGGATTCCCCAAATCCCCCACTCTTGGATAAACCAAGACAATTACACTGTCAATCCTGATACATGTAACAAGTGAAGGAAGGGCTATGTATGCTTATTACAAGAAAGGGAGGCCAATCCTTGCTTGCATCCAATAGCAGGCAAGTGCACGTGGCATCGGTACCTACTTAATGGCACTGATGTTTATCAGAAAGGACCCAACACTGCATGCGTAGTAACTACAAACATAGGGTCTTGGTATGATGGCACTGGGGTGCATGTGCCAAACGTTAGCTGTGCTCATAATATCACGGCCTTTTATGACTACACTACATGCCAACATTACAATCTAACATTGCTGCTTCATTCCCATCAGGCCTACACCCCGCTGGCCCCCAGTTTGAACCTGCCCTCCACTATTACCTTGCCACAAATTACTCTACTAAAAAAAATGAGAAGGAAAGCACATCGCCTCTTTCACCAGGCAGCCAACGCCTCATGCCGTACTGCTGTCAAAATGTCCATTAACGCCCAGAATGTGGTATGCGTAGCCAATAACATTAAGGATGCTGCTCACCACAATTGGTGGGACATTTTCACGGGGTGGTCCCCAGAAGCTACCCACTTTTTAAACATTGTGATGCATCCAATCATTGTGCTGCTTGTGGCCCTTTTCTTTTTGGCAATTGTTACACTTGTTCTTTGGTGAAAAATAAAAAAAATCATAACACAAATGGTTAAATTGGGGCATATGCTTAAGCATTTTATAAATCGGGAACACTACAAACGTTTAAGTCCTAGCGTCACCAGCGTGTATAAGGCTTGTGTGCAAAAAGATAATGTGGCAACATCTAATGCTGCCACAACTACTGCTACCGCAACTGTTAATCAAAAAACCATGGTTAAAAAGACGGCTGTCTAGGCCCTCGCCTTGTCAAGAGGTGGAGTGTTAGGGCGCGCAAGACTTTGTAACGTGAAATCAACTTAGCTTGACAAAAGAAAGGCCCTGAAGGTAATTATAAGCTTTGAAAGCAAGTATAGCAAGAGTTAGGCCTCTCAGGAGCCTGGCCCAAAAACTGCCCTCTGAAAGGCCTTGGCCCAAAAGAGGAACAGCCATAAGGCCTGGAAAGTCCCCAAGATGAAAATATAAATCTGCTGACGCTTGGTCAGCAGAATAATCGCTGTTTTAGCAATAAAATTAAGTAGTATCAGCATTAAGACTAACCTTTTTGAAGTAAACTAACGTCACCTTATTCCAAGAAGTCCCTAATTAACCACCAATAGACTAATAGACCATAAGATAAGGCCCAATCCCTGTAGGGATTGAGATATACGTCACCTACCCCAGTGATAGCAAAAGGGTATAAGAAGGCCTGGTAGCCTCCTCCTCCTGAGAGACTCTCCGTGGATCCGTAGAAGCGCTAGCGGATGCCTCGGGTAGGACGGTTCCCTGGTCACCACTCGCTTATCAGAACGAAAAATGGGTCTCCTCGTTTTTGAATTGGTAAGCGCCTTTTTTTTCCACTTAGGTAGGACTAGACATGCTTGTAAGCCCTTTTGGTCTACCTTTCCTAGATTGATGGGCCCGCAGGAGTATATCGCAGTGGGTGTCCTCTTGGTGGGCTTTTTCTTTGCTTTGTGATTTGCTAAGTAAGTGTTGCTGCTGTTTGGCTAACAACAACAATAATAATTGTGGGCACTTTCCCCTGGTGTAAGATTCATATATCTATCTGCTGACTGTTACTTTATACCTTTTACTTGGATAGTAGCCTACTCATACTCTTTTTGATATAGGCAATAGTGCTAAAATTTCTGTGGCACTACTGCGATGTAGATGAGGCTGCCCAGGGGTAAAATGCCCACTTCTATGTGTCATAACTTACTTTTTGCTCTTATAATTAATAGTGCTTGTATTTGTATTGGGACTTCTGCTGGAACTTCTGTTGTACTATTGCAGAAGGTTTCCAGTAATCTTTCTCTTTCACTACCTCATCTAATAAATAAGCTAATTTTAAATCATTTTGTCCGTTTGCTCCATTCTGCCACCAAAATATAATACAAACACAACAGTGTCGATGGGACCGCTGTTGTATCCAGGCAGGTATATCCCAGGGGAAGTTGTCTCTCAACACTCCAGACTGGGGAGGAAGCACTGGGGATATAAGGGCCCATTGTCATAAGCCACAGTTAACGTTCACAGGGTTGCTGTTTTGTTGCAAGCTGAGTTGGTTAGTGTAGACATGCCCTGTGATGTCTATGCCCTGAGCATGCTCTTGTCCTCCCCTGCAGATCATGTCATGCCCCACTCCACCTCACCTAGCCCTCCTGGCCCTGCTCTCTGTGGCTGGCGCCAAAGGTCCAGGGGAGCCATGCTGGTCCGAGATGAATCTGATCAAGGGCCGACTGCAAGTCAACTGCTCTGGGCAAGGGCTCAAGGTTGTGCCATCTGCCCTGCCCAACACCACCGGCATCCTGCTTCTCAACACCAACCACCTGGCATCCGTCTCCACTGACTCCTTCCAGCATCTCCCTGAGCTGGCTGAGCTGGACCTGTCAGGCAACAGACTGGGTGCACTGCACACTGGGGCCACCCTGCCCTTGCTGCAGGAGCTGATCCTATCCCACAATGCCCTGGGGGTGCTGCCTACATTGCAGGGCCTGCCTGCCCTCACCCGCCTGGCCTTGGCACACAATAGCATTGCAGAGTTGTTGCCAGGGGCCTTCCGGGCTGTGGGGCAGCTAAAGGAGCTGAATCTACGGGGGAACCGGCTGCGGACACTGCCCAAGGAGGCTTTTGTGAGCCTGGATGCATTGCGGGACCTGGATCTCTCTGACAACGCCCTGGAGGAGCTGCCGTTGGGGCTTTTGGCTGGGCTGGAACTGGACACACTGCGGCTGTCAGGGAACCAGCTCCGCACCCTGCCCAATGGCTTCTTTCCCGATGAGCACATATTCGCCTTCGTCTTCCTGGCAGGGAACCCCTGGCGCTGCGACTGTGCCCTGGTCTATCTGCAGGGCTGGATCACTGACAATGACTTCAGTGTCTACATCCAGGAGCAGAGGCCAGACGGGCTGCTGACCGAGAATGATCCCCGCAGCCCCGTGTGTGATGCACCCATCAGCCACCTAGGGAGCCCCGTCCTCGACTTTCAACAGGCCTGCGGCAAAGCAGGGGATGCAGACGCCAATGGGGAGTGGGACAAGGGTGTGGACTTGGATATGGATGGGGCAATGACAGAGGAAAGAACACCCATTTCCCCCATTACTATCCCCTCCACCACCCTGCCCACAACCACCCCTGTGCCCCCCACTACTGTCCCCTCCACCACCCTGCCCCCAACTATCCCTGTGCCCCCCACTACTGCCCCCTGTGTTTGTGAATGTATTAAAAAATGTATTTCAAATTGTTTTTGTTTTAAAAATGTTTAGTATTCACAATAAACATGGCGTATTGCCTTGCCCCCCTAAATAAAATCTGGCTGTTTATTTTTTGTTAAGTATAACAATAGGGGTGAGAGAGTTTTGGGGCTGCGCTGAGGGCAGCAGGTATTATGGGAAGGGGGATAAATCACGATGGGTGGTGAGAAGGGTTGGGGGACTCAGGTGAGGGGGAAGGACATGGGGAAGGGGAATATGGAGTGAGTGGCAGGAGAACTGGGGAAGAATAGCAGCAGGAGAGACTGTCAAGTCAGCCCCACATTCTCCCCTGATGTGTGTGTTAAGACCTGGGGGCCCTGAGCCCCTCTGCCTACCTTTGTGTGTGTGCCAGCCTCAGGGAGCCCTCAGCCCCTGCAGGGGGATCTGAGCCCCTTTCCCTGTCCCCACATGTGAGTTGGGACATAGTGGGCCTAGCCTTCCTGGGGGAACCAGAGTCCTGCTCCCTGCTCCCCTATATTTGTGCTAGGACCTGGGTCCCTTTATGAGAGCCTGACCCCCTCCATGCACTCCCTTGTGTAGCCAGTTCTGGAGGGGCCTGAGCCACCTCTCCCCCTCTCCGGGATTATTCTACCCCTCTATGTGAGCTGGAATCGGGATTATTCACAGGATCCCAGGACTGTGTTTGCTGTGGACAAGTTGGAGAGAGTCCAGCGGAGGGCAACAGGGGCTCCCAATCAAAAATAAGTGAGTCAGAGCTGGAGAAAGAACCCAAGAGTCCAGACTCCCTGATTGAACCTTAGAGAGTCCAGACTCCCTGATTACTCCCCACCCAGGGCTGGAGATAAAAACCAGGTGTCCTGGCTTCCAGACACACCTCCTTCCCCAAAACAGAAACCAGGAGTCCTGACTCCAAACATGTCCCTTGCTGTGGCCACTGGACTGTGTGTGCTTCTAGCATCCCTGTGGGACCGGAGTATTGCTATAGGAACTGAGAGTGGTGAGGATGACAACGGACAATCCCTTCCGGCCCCCAGTTATCTCCTTGCCCAGACCCTAGTGACTCCTTCCCTAGTTAATAATAACTCCAACAACCCGCTGACACAGTTAACCTATGCCATGCTGGGAAGCTGTAGAGCTGGGATTCCTCACCCAATGCTGAGACACAGCTGCTTCTCCAGTGGGAGGTTGGGAGGTGGGGGGCTGTTTATAATGTGATCCCTCTCCTGGCACTGAAATGGAGCAGGAAGCTGGATCTGATGTGGAGAATGGGGGCTATTTTACAAGAGAATCCCTCACCCCCCACCCCCGCTGAATGCAGCTGCCTCTGGTGTGTGTGGCCAGGGCTGTTTATATAGGGATCCCTCACTTCACACCAACAGACAAACAAAGTGATGATTAAGGGGTGATTACCTCTATAAATATCTACACGGGGAACAAATATTTAGTAATGCGCTTTTCAATCTAGCAGAGAAAGGCATAACATCATCCAATGGCTGGAAGTGGAAGCTAGACAAATTCAGACTAGACATAAGGCCTACATATTTAATGGTGAGAGTAATTAACTGCTGGAACAAGTTATCAAAGGCTGTGGTGGATTCCCCATCACTGACAATTTATAAATCAAGATTGGATGCTTTTCGAAAAGATCTGCTCAAGGAATTATTGTGGGGCAGTTCTCTGGCCTGAGCTATACAGGAAGTCAGACTAGACGATCACAATGGTTCCTTCTGGTCTTGGAATCTATGACTCTTGATGCAGCCACCTCTGGGGTGGGGTACAAAGGCTGTTTATAAAGGGATCTCTTGCCCAGTGCTGCAGTGCAGATATCTTTGGGGTGACGCAGCTGTTTGTACAACTATCATTTGCCTAGCACTAAGATCCATCCCTTTCTGGAGTAGACCAGCTGTTTGTACCAGGATCCCTCACCCGGTTCTGAGATGCAGCTTCTGAAGTGGGGCACTTATTGATAGAGTGGATCAGAAAGCAGTGTGTAACCTGGCTGGACTCTGATGTGACCTCTGTGGGCGCTTTTAATGCCTGGAGGGTAGGAATGGGGCAGGGCGGTGGTCAGTGTCTCTGTTCGATGTCACAGGAAACCACACACTCACCCCCTCAGCAGCTGCAGAGGCTGATACAGGGACCGGGATCAGGATCCCTGATGCAGTCAGCACAGTGGAAAAAGCTGCCCCCAGAGCAACCTCTCAACACACAGCTGGGAGTGTGGATGACAAGGCTGGGAGAGCAACCCCAGCAGAGACCCCAGGTGAGTCCGTGGGGATGGTAATCATCAATGAAAACCAACCACCTCTGGGGTGGGGCAGTTGTTTGTACAGGGAACCCTGGGTAGGGTGGAAGCTGTTTATACATGCTTCCCTTGCCAGGTGTTGAGATATACCACCTCTGAAGTGGGGCACAGGGGCTGTTTATACAGTGATCCTGCCCCTGGGGCTGAAGGTACTAAATGCCAGATGCTTTAATCATGCTCCCCTCACGCAGATGGCACTGGGGGAGCTGGTTGAATCAAGGGCAGGGGATACAGGCAGGTGGGGACTGGACATACTAACTATCTGGGGCAGCATGGTGTCTCCTGTCTAGACCAGCTGCCATGGGTATAAGGGGAGCGGAAGATAAGGGTTTAGGTGGAGGGGAAGCTACAGGGATTGATCCAAGCCCTTTGAGTTTAGTCCAGCTCGGGCAATGGGGAGCAGGTGCGGGGGAGTCAACTCCTTGTAATTGGTGCTAATGGCAACACAGGGGTCCTGACATTGTTGCAGCACCAGCTGGGTTAGTGTAGATTGTCCCCAGCATGGTCGGGGTGCAGATGCACGACCTCCTGCTGATGGGACAGAGGGCACTGGGGAGCTAGGGAGCCCTTGTTCTTAGAGCTAGTATCTGCTCAGGGGACCCAACGTTATTGCAGCACCAGCTGGGTTAGTGTCGATGGGACCATTGTTGTATCCAGGCAGGTATATCCCAGTGGAAGTTGTCTCTCAACACTCCAGACTGGGGAGGAAGCACTGGGGATATAAGGGCCCATTGTCATAAGCCACAGTTAACATTCACAGGGTTGCTGTTTTGTTGCAAGCTGAGTTGGTTAGTGTAGACATGCCCTGTGATGTCTATGCCCTGAGCATGCTCTTGTCCTCCCTGCAGATCATGTCATGCCCCACTCCACCTCACCTAGCCCTCCTGGCCCTGCTCTCTGTGGCTGGCACCAAAGGTCCAGGGGAGCCATGCCAGTCCGAGATGAATCTGATCAAGGACCGACTGCAAGTCAACTGCTCTGGGCAAGGGCTCAAGGTGGTGCCATCTGCCCTGCCCAACACCACCGGCATCCTGCTTCTCAACACCAACCACCTGGCATCTGTCTCCACTGACTCCTTCCAGCATCTCCCTGAGCTGGCTGAGCTGGACCTGTCAGGCAACAGACTGGGTGCACTGCACACTGGGGCCACCCTGCCCTTGCTGCAGGAGCTGATCCTATCCCACAATGCCCTGGGGGTGCTGCCTACATTGCAGGGCCTGCCTGCCCTCACCCGCCTGGCCTTGGCACACAACAGCATTGCAGAGCTGTTGCCAGGGGCCTTCCGGGCTGTGGGGCAGCTGAAGGAGCTGAATCTACGGGGGAACCGGCTGCGGACACTGCCCAAGGAGGCCTTTGTGGGCCTGGATGCATTGCGGGACCTGGATCTCTCTGACAACGCCCTGGAGGAGCTGCCGTTGGGGCTTTTGGCTGGGCTGGAACTGGACACACTGCGGCTGTCAGGGAACCAGCTCCGCACCCTGCCCAACGGCTTCTTTCCCGATGGGCACACATTCGCCTTCGTCTTCCTGGCAGGGAATCCCTGGCGCTGCGACTGTGCCTGGTCTATCTGCAGGGCTGGATCACTGACAATGACTTCAGTGTCTACATCCAGGAGCAGGGGCCAAACGGGCTGCTGATCGAGAATGATCCCCGCAGCCCCGTGTGTGATGCGCCCATCAGCCACCTAGGGAGCCCCGTCCTCGACTTTCAACAGGCCTGCGGCAAAGCAGGGGATGCAGACGCCAACGGGGAGTGGGACAAGGGTGTGAACTTGGATATGGATGGGACAATGACAGGGGAGAGAACCTCCATTTCCCCCCATTACTATCCCCTCCACCACCCTGCCCACAACCACCCCTGTGCCCCCCACTACTGCCCCTTCCCACCATCCTGCTCCCAACCACCTCTTTGTCCCCCACTACTGCTCCCTCCACCACTCTGCCCCCAACTACTCCTGTGCTCCCCTCTACTGCCCTAGAACACACATCCCCAGCACCTCCAGTGCCCCCCAGCACCCTCATGATTCCCACCACCACCCTTATTTCCTCACCCCTTTTTCATCCCAGCCCTTTGCACATTATCCCCTGCCACCAGTCACCTCCTCTGACTGGGCCTCCCCCCCTCTGCAGGTGCCCCACTCCACCCCCAGCGATGCCCATGGCTGGGCGTCAGCAGGGCAGGGAGGGCCCACAGTGGGGCCGCTGGTTGCTAGCTCATTGCTGCCTGCTTCACTTGGTGCTCTACCTGGCCTCCTTGCTGCTGCTGCTGCTGCCCATGCTGGCTCTCATGGGCTGGATGGGCTGGGTGTATCTGGGCTGGTATTGCCTAGCTCTGAGGAGTCCTCCGGGGGCACAGCTGGTGCGGTACCAGCTGCTGGTGGGGGAGCGGGCAGTGCCCCCCATGACGCATCTCAGCAGCTTCAAGAGCCCCGCCGAGCCCCCGACCTTCCGCACCACCAAGGAGCTGCTGATCCACCGCGACCCCCCTGTGCCTTCCTTCCGGCGTGTTACCAAGAGGCTGCTGAGTGTGGGGGGTCTGGGCCCCTGGAGGGCCCCTTCTGCCTACAGCCTAGACAGGGGAGAAGCAGCTATCGGGGCTGTCAGAGTGAAATACGCAACCACCACCCTCTAAGGGGGGCAGGACTCCTGGGTTCTATTGCCAGGGCCGGCGAGGAGAGTCCTGTGGGCGAGGTCGGGGGGCTGCTTGCCAGGAAGCCTGGGTTCTAGTCTCAGTTCTGTTGCTGTGACCTCACTCACCGTGCACTGGGGATAAGACTCCTCCCACTGCTGTAGTAGCTGGGGCTCCCCTAATATATGTAGAACCCACAAGTCCTGACTCCCAGGTGCCCTTCCCCCCTCAAATCAATACGTTCTCTAATCCTGTATCTCCTTTATGCACACACCTGTTGCAGAGGCCAGATCTGGAATAACTGTCCAGAGAGGCAGTTTCCCCTAAAACCAGGCAATTCAGGGTTGGCTTGGTCATTGGCAAAGCCCTGTAGATATTTCCTCCACTCTGTATCAGGTCTCTGCTTGTTCTTATGATGCACACAAATGTCAGATCCTGCTTTGAATCATGTGGCAGGCAGCTCCATTGCCTAATCACAGAATAAAGACTTTCCTTGGATGCATTTCAGATAGGTCATTGGCAGTCCTTGAATAATGAATGCTTAATTTATCAACTAGAGCTGGCACCCCTAGATGGGAAAGGTCCCATATCCTATTCCACAACCTCTGTGGCCAGCCCGTTCCTCTGCTCTGTGGTTGGAGCAGAGACAGCATGCTCTAGAGGGAAAATGCCCCATATCGCAGTCCCCACTACTCTGAGCTGGCTAGATCATCCAACTTGGGGTCAGATCAGAGCCAGTGCCCTCAGAGGGGAAGGCCCCATCTCCTATCCCCCTGACCTAGCCAATCCCCCACCCTCGGGCTGGATCAGAACTGGCACCACTTAGAGGGGGTGGGTGACTTTAAGGGAACTGTATTTTTATCTTCTGAATAACCAGGGAGATGATCAGAAGCTGTTTGTTGCTGGCTTGGTATATCTCATGGAAGAAAAACCACCAGTATTTAGGGGTCTGCCTGCCCCATTCTTTGCAGTTTTGCGCTGGTTAAACTATCTCCACATGACTTCCTTAGAGGTCAATGTCACATGGAGATGCCAGTCACCTCCCACCAACATCCCTGCTCCAGCCTCTGAGGCCATCTGAAATATGCTGTTCATCTGTGTTTCTGTGTAAAATCGAGGAGAGAAATTAAATGATCACTGGTGGCACCATAAGGGGTGAAGGCCTCAGAACAGCAACCAGTTGAGAATTGGTTTAACTCCACTGTCTTGGTAATAGTGACTCTCCCCATGCAGGCAGGAAGCAAAAGGAGCAGCCTGTGGCTAAGAAGATGAATGACAGTGGACCAGTAAAGTGTCTGTGAATGGCCTGGAGGGGGAACCAGATTTACTAAGAGATGAGGCAATTTGAAAAAGAAATTAATTTTTAAAACCACAAGAGGCTTTCTTGGCTAATGTGAGAAGGGGGACATGGCCAAATGCAAGGGAGAACTGATTCCCGCCGTCCAGTTTGAACCTTAAGCCTTTAGCATTAAAAAGAGTTATTTTCAGATCAATATTTTGCTATTGGACTATGAACCGCAGTGACTGGATAGTTCAGCTGGTAACCCATGAAGCATTTATTCTCAGGCCTGTGGGTTTGAGAGTCCTTCCCCCCATGGGAATATGCCTCTCCTTTATTTTTTTAAGCCAATACAAACTCTCACTAACGGATGGAATTGGAAATGTTTTTATTCCATGTAGTCCCAAACTACCCCATTTGTCTCTGAAGAAAAGAAAAGCACTGCCCCTCTCTGAGGAGGGATGTATCACCAGCTGCACCCAAGAAGCACCTGTATGAGAACTTTCCTGAGAGTCACTAAATTGCAAACAGGCAGGGGGAAGGTGTTGCCAGTACTGTCCTCGAGCCTAAACAGACTCTGTTGTCAATGACATCAAGTTAGGAGTGTTGTTGTAGCCAGGGATAGTCTCAGGATATTAGAGAAACAAAGTGGATAAGGTAATATATTTGATTAGCCCAACTTCTGCTGGGTGAGAGACAAACTTTCAAGCTTACCAGAGCTCTTCTTCAGACCAGCTCACATTCAGCTGATTATCCATGAAGA
>NW_027131468.1:0-2425 GCF_026122565.2 Emydura macquarii macquarii
ATTTTTACACTTAGCTAAAAGCTTTAGAAAAGCTGCCTTTTGTTGAGCCAGAGATTGAGAGCCCTGATAGCAGTAACGGTAACTGAGGCCTGAGAGCTGCCACCCAAGCGGAGCAGGACCCTGCCCATGCCTAGTTCTGGTGTGCAATTTCCTCTCCTACCCCTCATGTCCCCTGCACATGGGCCAGGCAGCACCTACACCAAAGGGACTGCTTCCTTCTAGACCCCCCTTGACACAAGTTGTGCACCCCACATAGGCTTTGAAAGGGCTAATGTGTGCCTGAGAACACATTTAACATACTGGGCTGCACCAGGAGGGCAGGCCAGGGGTGAGTGGGGATGATGCCCAGCTGGAGAGGGGTTGGGAGAGGATTCTAAAGAGAGGATGCTGAGAACGGAAGAGGACTCTGAGTCTGGGAAAGTTACCTCGACTAGATGGAATATTGAAAAGGGTTCACCACAGGGAGGCATCATCAGCCCAACCCTATTTAATAGGATGATAAATGATCTCCCCGAAGGCCTGGGGTAGGTTTTGCTCTCTTCGCTCATGACGGTGGGTTAGGGGCAGGTCTGCTGAGGGGCCTGAGAAGAGAATCATTAAAGTGTTACAAGAGATCTTCGAACGGGGAAATGCCTGGGGATTCCATTGCCAAAACCAAAGGACTGATCTTTACACCAAGGAAAGTAAACTGCATCTGTGTGGGGAACAAAGAGATGTAGTTAAATGGTTTGAATTCCTAAGGGTAATATTTGATATACTAAATTCCTTTGGAAAAATCAGAGAGAGTGTGTGAAAGATAAATGGACAGGAAGGATTAACCTGGTACTGATTGGAAACCAGTATAGAAAACACTGCTGATGGTATGCAGAAACTTCATCAGGCCGGGTATTGACTATGGCTGCCTAGTGTTTGGGTGATCATCAGAATTAGAAATTAAAAAATTAGATTTAAAAGAAGGCCAGACACTACGAATTGTGCTGCACATTTATTACAACGCTTATAGGCCTACTGCAGATAGCTTCCTTGTGAATGGAACTATTGGACCTAAGTGTCTAGGCCAGTGGTTCTCAACCTTTTTTTCCCGAGTACCACTATGGTACTTGACCCGACTGTACCCGACCCAAGTACCACTCGGGAAAAAAAAGGGAGGGGACTTGCGGCGGGGTTTCGCGGCGGCGGCGGGAGGAATTTCCAACGAGGTTTCGCGGCGGCGGGGAGAGACCGGCGGCGGGGTTTCGCGGCGGAAACAATACCCGCCGCTGGAACCCTTCCGTCGTTTCCCCATTTTCGGCGGCAGAGTTTCACAAGGGTGGGTGGGTGGGCCCATCCGGAAGCGGCAGATTCAGCGCCATGCATACCACCCAGCCCTCCGGTAAGTACCACCGGTGGTACGCGTACCACCAGTTGAGAATCGCTGGTCCAGGCCATAGTTAATGGGATTTTTTTATGATGAAAGAACCAAAGAAATATCTGAGGACTGTTATAAATTCAGTAGGAGGATGAAAGCACATGATGTTACAACTTCACGTGCCATTTGAGTTAAAGTGTGGAGGCAGACAGACAAGAAAAAGCTAAACAAAGCGTTTAGCTAAACAAAGCTAAACAAAGCTAAACAAAGCGTTGAAAGCTGGATGTCCAAATGTGGGATTTAGATCTATTTTATAATCTCAAAGGTAAAAAAGAGACAGTAGGTATTAAAAATAAAGCGTACTAGTATATAGAGGAATATAGTAGTATATAGTTTTGTCAAATATATAGAAAGGAGTCAAAATGAGAAAAAACCCAAGAAGAGTAGGGACAGCATGTTGTATCCCAGAATTTGGAAATAGTCTAGCTAAAATACCATTCAATTTTGTAGCTGTCATGACAGCCAAACTAGTAACAGTTATGCTAGCACTAAACTGGATCTGGGATGTACGGCAGCAGTGCCAGGCCCTTTTTCAAGTTCACTCTCAGACCTTATGGTGATTAAAAAAGGGTGTCTCAGGATCTAGAAGAGCTTTAATAGATGAAGTTATATTTTTAATAACAAATTTAGTACAGATGCGGATACAGGTAGCATTAGCCTGAATCTCAGTGTATAGCGGGATAGCAGGGAATGAAAGGGAGATCTAAGCGGCTAACAATGCTGTAAGAAGTGGAAGGAGTGACACAGAAATAGCCTTGAGTAAACAGGAGTTCCAAAGGCGAGTACAGGAAAATGTAAAAGAGGAATGGCCAACAATATGGGTTAACCAAAAAAGAGGAAGAAGATTTTTTGAATTGTGCCTTAGAATTGTGGATAACGACATATTTCAGGGCCTGTCTCTCCTGGAACTGACCCCTAGCGAGGGCAAAGTGCACAATGTATGGTCTGGCCCTACATGTTTGTGAAGTGGGGCTCATGAGACTTAGAGCCTCTTGTCTGCAGGGAAGACACCCATTA
>NW_027131469.1:0-2436 GCF_026122565.2 Emydura macquarii macquarii
GGACCAGACCCTGACCAGTAAGGGGGCCTTACTGGGACCAGTACTACCACGTCCTTACTGGGACCAGTTCCAGAACCAATGAGGGTCCTTACTGGGACCAGTACTGCGGCCTTACTGGGACCAGTACCAAAACCAGTAAGGTGGCCTTACAGGACTAGTACTGCGGCCTTACTGGGACCAGTACCAAAACCAGTAGCGGGCCTTACTGGGACCAGTACTGCGGCCTTACTGGGACCAGTACCACAACCAGCAAGGGGGGATTACTGGGACCAGTACTGCGGCCTTACTGGGACCAGTTCCAGAACCAGTAAGGGGTCCTTACTGGGACCAGTACTGCGGCCTTACTGGGACCAGTACCAAAACCAGTAAGGGGTCCTTACTGGGACCAGTACTGCGGCCTTACTGGGACCAGTACCACAACCAGTAAGGGGGGCTTACTGGGACCAGTACTGCGCCCATTACTGGGACCAGTTCCAGAACCAGTAAGGGGTCCTTACTGGGACCAGTCCGGACCTTACTGGGACCAGTACCAAAACCAGTAAGGGGGCCTTACTGGGACTAGTACTGCGGCCTTACTGGGACCAGTACCAAAACCAGTAAGCGGGCCTTACTGGGACCAGTACTGCGGCCTTACTGGGACAGACCAGTAAAGGGGCCTTACTGGGACCAGACCCTGACCAGTAAGGGGGCCTTACTGGGACCAGTACTGCGGCCTTACTGGGACCAGTTCCAGAACAGTAAGGGGTCCTTACTGGGACCAGTACTGCGGCCTTACTGGGACCAGTACCAAACCAGTAAGCGGTCCTTACTGGGACCAGTACTGCGGCCTTACTGGGACCAGTTCCAGAACCAGTAAGGGGTCCTTACTGGGACCAGTACTGCGGCCTTACTGGGACCAGTACCAAAACCAGTAAGGTGGCCTTACTGGGACCAGTACTGCGGCCTTACTGGGACCAGTACCAAAACCAGTAAGCGGGCCTTACTGGGACCAGTACTGCGGCCTTACTGGGACCAGTACCACAACCAGTAAGGGGGCTTACTGGGACCAGTACTGCGGCCTTACTGGGACCAGTTCCAGAACCAGTAAGGGGTCCTTACTGGGACCAGTACTGCGGCCTTACTGGGACCAGTACCAAAACCAGTAAGGGGTCCTTACTGGGACCAGTACTGCGGCCTTACTGGGACCAGTACCACAACCAGTAAGGTGGGCTGACTGGGACCAGTACTGCGCCATTACTGGGACCAGTTCCAGAACCAGTAAGGGGTCCTTACTGGGACCAGTACTGCGGCCTTACTGGGACCAGTACTGCGGCTTTACTGGGACCAGTACCAAAACCAGTAAGGGGGCCTTACTGGGACTAGTACTGCGGCCTTACTGGGACCAGTACCAAAACCAGTAAGCGGGCCTTACTGGGACCAGTACTGCGGCCTTACTGGGACCAGTACCACCACCAGTAAGGGGGCTTACTGGGACCAGTACTGCGGCCTTACTGGGACCAGTTCCAGAACCAGTAAGGGGTCCTTACTGGGACCAGTACTGCGGCCTTACTGGGACCAGTACCAAAACCAGTAAGGGTCCTTACTGGGACCAGTACTGCAGCCTTACTGGGACCAGTTCCAGAACCAGTAAGGGCTCCTTACTGGGACAAGTACTGCGGCCTTACTGGGACCAGTACCAAAACCAGTAAGGGGGCCTTACTGGGACCAGTACTGCGGCCTTACTGGGACCAGTACCACAACCAGTAAGGGGGCTTACTGGGACCAGTACTGCGGCCTTACTGGGATCAGAACCAAAACCAGTAAGGGGTCCTTACTGGGACCAGTACTGCGGCCTTACTGGGACCAGTACCAAAACCAGTAAGGGGGCCTTACTGGGACTAGTACTGCGGCCTTACTGGGACCAGTACCAAAACCAGTAAGAGGGCCTTACTGGGACGAGACCCTGACCAGTAAGGGGGCCTTACTGGGACCAGTACTGCGGCCTTACTGGGACCACTTGCAGAACCAGTAAGTCGTCCTTACTGGGACAAGTACTGCGGCCTTACTGGGACCAGTACCAAAACCAGTAAGCGGGCCTTACTGGGACCAGTACTGCGGCCTTACTGGGACCAGTACCAAAACCAGTAAGGGGGCCTTACTGGGACTAGTACTACGGCCTTACTGGGACCAGTACCAAAACCAGTAAGCGAGCCTTACTGGGACCAGTACTGCAGCATTACTGGGACCAGTTCCAGAACAAGTAAGGGGTCCTTACTGGGACCAGTACTGCGGCCTTACTGGGACCAGTTCCAGAACCAGTAAGGGGTCCTTAATGCGACCAGTACTGCGGCCTTACGGGGACCAGTACCAAAACCAGTAAGGGGTCCTTACTGGGACCAGTACTGCGGCCTTACTGGGACCAGCACCACAACAAGTAAGGGGGGCTTACTGGGACCA
>NW_027131470.1:0-24433 GCF_026122565.2 Emydura macquarii macquarii
CGTGCGTTTTCATCTGCAGTACAGATTCTGGAATCAAAACTTAGTGAATGGTTTGACTGTTGATTCACAAGGCTGAAAGAATGCAGCTTGTACTGAAACCGTTTTGTACGAAACAGGTGTCATTTCGTAAACTAAGTAGCTGGGGGTCAGTGAGAGCCAATATTGGGGGTAGATAGCACAACTAGAGCTGGGCAAAATTTTTCTGATGAAAATATTTTGCTGAAAAATGCAGAATCAGGTCAATCAAAACATTTTGTGAATTCATGCTGAATTTGCTAAAATGTTTTGGCTGGGCAAAAAAATTAGAAAAAGGTGAAATGTTTTGTTTTGACATTTTCCTAAATGAAATGTTTTGATTTTCTATTCAAATACCCACTCATTTTGAAATTTACCTTGAAATTTCTTTTAAAAAAGTTTTTAAAAGCCCCACAAATTAAAACAAATTGTTTTGTGTTGGGTCAAAAAAAACATTTTAGCCCACACAATTTTGACTTTTTCAATTTGCCAAAAATATTGAAAATTTTTGTTTTTGTTCAAGGTGATTTTTTCAATTCTGCCATTGAACCAGAAAATTGGTTATTTGCACAGCTCTAGTCATAACCTCAGTTTAAAACATCATTTAAATATATTTATACAATACTGCGCAAGGTGCAGAAATTGGGTCAGATTAATAGCTGAAAATTCACTCTTATCCTGATTTTCTTACCTAGTGAAACTCAGACACCACTGCCCATGGAATGTCTTCCCAATATCTCAGTCAAAACCTTTGTGAAGGCCACTGGACATCAACAGAACAAATTCCATTGGCAAAACACAATGTGTTCCGTTGTGCTAACTGCAGATAACCCTGAATAAGCACAGAGCAGAGTAACACCAACCCAGGAGGAACACTGGGGGAAATTGTGCTTCAGGAGGCCTGATCTTTCCTAGGATGCCTGGAGTGGGGGGAGTGTGGCAAGGGTGTGGTGTGCATTCTTCACTCTCCATGAGGATGGAACTGACTGCTCCTCCTGAACACACTGGCCCTGCTCCACATACGAATGCAGAGTGGGAAGGGTAAGACCATAGCCCTACCTCCTCACCCCTTTCTAGGCAGCTGTTATGTTTTTTGTGTCCTGACTAGCTTGCCGTACCTGACAGGGCTAGAGTATTATGGGATAGTATACATCGTTGTTGTGAATCCTGAGTTTATTAAAGAAGAATGTTCTTGTCTTAAGTAAACCTGTGTCCATATCTCTGAGTGCAAAGTAATTCCAACTATCAAACACAACAAAGGGATGGTGGACCTGTGCCTGTACTGCCACCAGTGAGGAGTAAAAGGAAAATGTAAGGAAAACTCTTTGTTGCTCTGTGTGGCTGCACTTTTCGCGCTGATGGTGGAAACAATCAGTAAAGCAGACAGAAAAAGGGGAGGAAGCTTTGTGCTAGTAAAAGGAAATTACTAGTAATTATGTGTGAAATGAGCCCCAACACACGTGAATAAAAGACATTAAAATAAAAACAGCAATGGCTTGGGCCTCTGGGACATTTCGATGAAACTGTTGAGCAATGGAGCTCGTACACTGAGCGTTTTGAGTTTTTTGTTGTTGCCAATGGAATTGAAGACGATAAGAAGGTAACAACTTTCTTAAGTGTTATGGGAGCTAAAACATTTAGTTTTCTGTGCAGCTTAGTGCACCTGATAAACCAGGTAAAAATCTTAGTGATATTGTGAAAATCCTGGAGGCACATTTCTCCCAAAAACCACTGGCAATTTCACAAAGTTTTAGATTCCACAAAAGGAATGAAGAAGATGGTGAAACAATTGCCCAGTTTGTAGCAGTTCTTAAGAAGATTGCTGAGCACTGTGAATTTAATGATGTGTTAAATGACACCCTGCTAAGCTAGTCTGTGGTCTGTGAAGTGAAGCAATACAGAAGTGCCTATTGACAGAGGCCAAGCTCGCCTTGCAGAAGGCCATTGAAATTGCAGTTTCCATGGAACTGGCAGCAAAGGAATTATAGCAACTAAGTGCATCAACCAGATTGCATAAGTGGGGAGCCGGGAATGTTACTACTGTGGAAAGCCAGGTCACCATGCATCGGAATGCTGGTGTAAAGACCTAGTGTGTAAACAATGTGGCAAAAAGGGACACATTGAGCATGCCTGAAAACATAAGAAAGAAGAGTCAAGCAGAACAGGCAAGCAGGAGAAAAAGAAACCTGCTGTCTGGAGGCCTAAAAAGAAAAATCTGCATGTGGTAGATCAGGATCAGGATGATCAAAATGACACCCAGTCAGAAGAAGTGCCACTCCATGTCTTGTCCATGGCAGCTGGCTCACATGAATACTGGGTAATCCCACTGTTGGAAGGTAAACCTGTATGCATGGAACTGGACACCAGCACAGCAGTTTTGCTGGTCTCAGACACTGTGTATAAGGAGAAGCTAAGGCATCTTCCGCTTATGATGACAAAAATTGTTCTGAAGATGTACATTAGAGAAGCTGTGCCCATGTTGGGTACTACTGATGTTAAATTGGAGATCAAAGGACAGACTGCTCAATTGACACTGTTTGTGGTGGAAGGCAGTTACCCAGCCTTAATGGGAAGGTCAAGGCTTAAGAAGATCTGGCTGAATTGGGCAGAAATGCACAATATGGCTAAAGAAGACACAGGTCTGACAGCTGAATTAAAGAATCATGCTGCTGTTTTTGAAGGGTACCTGGGAAGTATGAAAAGAATCACTGTGAAAGCGAACATTAAGCCTGACAGCCAACCAAAATGTCTGAAAGCCAGAACTGTGCCATCTGCCATCAGGGCAAAAGTTGAAGCTGACCTGCCGTGCCTGGTCAAGACTGGAGTCCTAGTTACCTACAGCCAATAGGCAACACTAATCGTTCCAGTATTGAAGAAAGATGTCTCCATTCAGATTTGTGGGGTTTTAAAGTTACTGTTAACCCAGTGTTGTGTGCAGAGCAATACCTTCTTCCTCGCATCGATGACCTCTTCGCTGTCTTGACTGGTTGCCAAAAGTTCAGCAAGATTGATCTAAGTCAGGCATATTTACAGATGCATGTTGATGAGAAGTCCCAAGAGCTGGTGACTATCGTAATGCATAAATGACTGTACCGATACTGTCGCTTGCCCTACAGGCTCTGCCTCAGCCTTGTTCCAGACGGCTAAGGACCAGATCTTGAGTGGCTTGCCAGGAGTCCAGTGCTATCTTGATGGCATTCTGGTCACTGCCAAGGATAAGGAAGTTCACCTTAAGAACTTTAATGCTGTCCTGCAAAGACTGGAAGAGTAAGGCCTACAAGTCCGCAAAGACAAATGTGAATTCTTCCAGCCTTCTGTTGAATATTTGGGACATGTCATTAACTCTACTGGCCTTCATAAGGCTCCTTCAAAAGTCAAGGCTATTGTGGAAACGCCACCTCCTCAAAACATGAGCCAACTTCGCTCCTTTTTAGGGCTATTGAACTATTATGGAAAATGTATTCCACAGTTAGGAGCACTACTAAAACCACTACATGAACTCCTCTGCCAAAACAAGGTCTGGAAGTGGACTGAAGCCTGTGATGTTGCATTTAATACGGCTAAATGCACATTGCCAAATTCAGAGGCTCTGACACATTTTGTCCCATCTTTTCCACTACAGTTGGCCTGCAATGCCTTTCTTTATGGAGTCGGAGTAGTCGTGTCACACATTATGCCTTCTGGAAAGGAGACACCCATTGCTTTTGCATCACGCACCTTAAGCAAGGCAGAAACTAACTATGCCCAAATCTAATATGAAGCATTTGGAATCGTTTTTGAAATTTGGAAATTTCACCAGTACCTGTTTGGACAGAAGTTCATACTTCTTACCGATCATTGATCTCTAACATCAATTTTTGGACCACACACAGGAGTCCCACCATTGGCTGCTAGTTGTATGCAATGGTGGGCATTATTGCTTTCCTCACACACATATGAGATCATGAATTGGAGATCCACCCTGCACTGCAATACAGATGGTCTCTCAAAGCTTCCTTTACAAGTTAACCTTCAAGATATTGGCCAGAAAGAAATCTACTTTGAAAAGGTGGAGACCACACCCATCACCGCTACTCAAGTAAGGAAGGCAACCCACATTGACTCAGTATTATCTCCTATTATGGACCTAATGATGCATGGAACATCTCTATGGGCATCTCAGGTCTCACCCGACCTTCATCCCTACATGTCCAGGAGGATGGAGTTATCAATCTATTCTGGATGCTTGTTGTGGTGGATGCACGTCATTATTCCACCACTACTGAGATCACAGATGTTCAAACAGCTACATTCAGGTCACTGTGGAATAGTGCACATGAAAGAAATTGCACGAAGCTACTTTTGGTGGCCTGGTCTGGACAGTGCCATTGAAGAGAAGGCAAGAGCTTGTACTTCATGTCACAGTGTGAGGAACACACCTCAGTTGGCACCTCTATAACCATGGGACTGGCCTGAAAACCCATGGCAGTGTATTCATGTTGATTTTGCCATCCCATCTGAAGGAAGCATGTTCTTGGTTGTTGTAGACACCCCGTTCTAAATGGCCAGAAGTCTCTGTAATGCCGTCCACCACTGCTGAAAGCACTATCCAGAGACCGCATGAAATCTTTAGTCATTTCGGTCTGCCAGAGCAACTTGTGAGCGACAACAGACTGCAATTTGTCTCTCAGGAATTTGAAAACTTTATGAAAGCAAATGGGATACATCACATCACTTCAGCACCGTACCACCCATCCACCAATGGATTAGCAGGAAGGTTTGTGCAGACAATGAAACAAACTTTAAAATCTGCACGGGGATATTTGTCCACTGAGAAGAATCTGGAGACTTTCTTACTATCCTACAAAAACACACATGCTACAACCAAAGCATCTCTGGCATTTTTTTAATGATGGGATGACAGCTGCGCACTTGCTTTGATCTGCTGAAACCCTCCAAAATAAGACAAGTTGTGCAACGTCAACAGCATAACCAAGTCATGAGACGTGCACACAGAGCAAAAGACTGAAATGGACAGTACTGGACAGACTACACTAGCTCGAAATTATGCTTCTGGAGCTAAATGGGTCCCTGCTACAGGACCTGTTTCCTACACTGTCCAGACTGAAAATTATCTCACCTGGTGGTGGCATGTAGATCAGTTGCTGCCAGGTCATACAAGTCCCAAGGACACATATCCAGTTGAACTGCCTGACCTCCCCATTGCAGCTGAGATATCCTTGAGCCAAGAGTCACCCATTCCTGACTCCTTCTGCAGCAGATATAACACCCTCACCTATTCGAACTACGAGCCAAGAGCCCATTGTTAGACCCACAACAATAACACCTTCATGTGCGAGAACACCAAAAGTCCAGTGTATTCCATGTAGAGAGAGAAGGCCTCCTCAAATGTTGAATCTTTAGCTAGAACAAACCCACATTTACGGGGTAGAATAATCCCTGGGGTTTAGCCAGGAAATGAGGTGGTCTACCTTCATTCCCTTGTTTAGTTATTGTTTTGTTAAATGGACATTTCAGTTAAGGAGGGAGGAATATATTATGTTTTTTGTATCCTGCCTAGCTTGCTGTATCTGGCAGGGCTAGAAGAGTACTATGGGATAGTATATGCTGTTGTTGTGAGTCTTGAGTTTATTAAAGAAGAACGTTCTGGTCTTAAGTAAACCTGTGTCCATGTCTGCTAATTTCTGTCTGAGTGCAAAGTAATTCCAACTACCAAACATAAATATCTGAAACATATTCAACAAGAAGAGGAGCGGGCAAGTAGCCCCTTAGAGTAGGAACTATTCTTACGCTCTACCTTTGTGTGAACTACATGAGGAAGAGGTTTTTTTGTGTCTGCTCACTCCTGCAAGAGACACTCACAATTTAGCCTATCTGAGTGGCGTGACCATCAACACTGAAGAGATTCTATGAATTTCTGGTCATTTTTGAGTCAAGTGAAGCAGCCACTATTTCTCACATCCCACCTCAATGAGGGGGAAAACAATTAAACTAATTATCTAATGAAACGTTGCCTGGATACATGCTCCAAAGTTATAATTGAAAATACAGCAACTCTCTCAAGCAGAATTCTTATTTGGACACTGTGCTAATATTGGAGTGTAGGTCATTGTTTAAGACATCATTTTCTTCTAAGGAAAGCTACTTTAATTGTGCAGAAAGGACTGGAGAAAGTGTGCAGTCTTTAATATCAGTTTTCCTCAAATGTTGCTTGCTAAAGAAATAGTTGTGGGGAAAATGATTGGATAAAATGTGTATTTGGTTTACTTCTGAGGGAATTCTGTGCCACTGCACAATGCATAATTCACACACAATTAATGTTCTGCACAGAATTTCATGTTTCCCTACAGAATTGGAGCTGGAGAGCTGGTGGCAAAAGCTAAAAACAAGAGGCAGCAGAGTAGAAGTCCTGTTTTCTTCCTGCCTGAGATGCAAAAGATGTTCTATTCCAGAAACAAAAACTGAGTGCATCCATATTATTATCCACCGTATTCTTATCAGCAAGTTAAAGAAGTATGGGTTGGATGAATGGAGTGTAAAATGGATAGAAAGCAGCTACATCATTGGGCTCAAAGGGTAGTGATCAGCGGCTCAATGTGTAGTTGGCAGCTGGTAACAAGCAGAGTGTCTCTGGGGTCGGTGCTGGGGCCAGTTTTGTTCAACATCTTCATTAATGATCTGGAGGATGGGCTGGAATGCACTCTCAGCAAATTTGCAGATGACACTAAGCTGTGGGGAGGGAGGATTGTAGATACACTGGAGGGTAGGTATAAGATACTGAGTGACCTAGACAAATTAGAGGATAGGGCTGACAGAAATCTGATGAGGTTCAACAAGGACAAAAGCAAAGTCCTACACTTAGGATGGAAGAATCCCATGCACAGCTACAGACTGGGAACCGACTGGCTAGGCAGCAGTTCTGCAGAAAAGGACCTGGGGGTTACATGGGAAAAAAAAGATAGACATCAGTGAACATTGTGCCCTTATTGCCAGAAAGGCTAACGGTATATTGTGCTGCATTAATAGGATCATTGCCAGCAGATCGAGGGAAGTGATTATTCCCTTCTATTTGGCACTGCTGAGGCCTCATTTGGAGTACTGTGTCCAGTTTTGGCACCCCACTACAGAAAGGAGGTGGACAAACTGGAAAGAGTTCAGCGGAGGGCAACAAAAATGGTTAGGGGGCTGGAGCACTTATGAGAGACTGAGGGAACTAGGATTGTTTAATTATCAGAAGAGAAGAATGAGGGGGGATTTGATAGAAACCTTTAACTACCTGAAAGAGGGTTCCAGGGAGGATGGATCTAGGCTATTCTCAGTGGTAATAGATGAAAGAACAAGAAGCAATGGTCTCAAGTTGCAGTGGGGGTGGTTTAGGGTGGATATTAGGAAAAACATTATCACTAGGAGGATGGTGAAGCATTGGAATGGGTTACCTAGGGAGGTGGTGGAATCTCCCACCTTAGAGGTTTTGGGGTTGGTCCTGCTTTGAGCAGGGGGTTGGACTTGATGACCTCCTGAGATTCCTTCCAACCCTAATCTTCTATGATTCTATGATTCATATGATCTATGAGGAAAAGGACAAGAGGAATCTAGGAGTCCTAGGAGTGTACAAATGACCTAGACTTGTGGAAACGACTGACTTTTCAGTGTTGGTATAACCAACAAAATAAGGGGGAAAAAATACACATTCAGCTCAAACCGAAACTAGCATTTTATTTTTTCAGAGAACCAAAAAAGTTGAAAAACATAGTTTTACTTTAAGGAAAATGTTTCATTTCATTAAAGCTTTTAATAAAATGATGTAATTTTGAAAAACAAAAGGTATTTCTGAAATGAAAAGTCAAAACATTTTGCTTGGAAAGACTCTTTTCCCTCCAGACCAAAACAATTCACCCAAATCAACCAGAATTTGCATATTATTTCAGTCAACCCAATCTTCATTTTATGGTAAAGAAAGGATTCACAGGGCCTGGTCTACATTTGCGGCTTAGGGTGATTTAAAGTCCCTTAATTCGAATTAATTACTCCCACATCTACACTGGAGCTATTATTAATTCGAATTAAGGTGCCTGTAAAATCAAATTAATAAGACCATCTCTGTGAGAGGCATAGTGCCTAATTCAAATTTGTTAATTCGAATTAGTGTCAGTGTGGACGCAATAGGGCTTAATTCAAATTAATTGACCTCTGGAAGGTATCCCATAGTGCACCATTTTAAAGTCCCCTTCCCTCAAGCAACCCCGGGAAGATTTGAATCTTCATTTCCTGTGCTTGCTGCCAGCGTGGAGAGAGCTTTGTCACTGTTCTCCGCATGCCTACTGCAAAGCCCAAACGCGCTCCAGCATGGAGTCGACCCGAGGTCTTAGCCCTCATCGGACTGTGGGGTGAGGAGTCCGTTCTGGCTCAGCTCAGAGCCAGCAAAAGGAATCTGGACATTTATGGGAAGATATCCCAGGGCATGCTGGAGAAGGGGCACCAGAGGGATGCTCAGCAGTGCTGTGTGAAGATCAAGGAGCTGCGCCAGTCGTATCAGAAAGCCAGGGAAGCTAACAGCCACTCTGGCTCCTCCCCCAAAATGTGCAGGTCCTATGATGAGGTGCACGCAATTCTTGGTGGGGATCCCACCACGGTGCTTCCCTGCAGCATCGATACCTCCGCTAGGTCACAGTCCATGATCAGCGATGAGGGGAACTCCATGGACAAGGAGGAGGAAGCTGTGGAGAGCAGGGTGCAGGAGAGTGGGGTGTCCGTTCTCCCAGAAAGTCAGGAATTATTCTTGTCCCCGAGCAGTCCAGCAGCACACAGGACAGCACAAATGATCCTGTGGAAGGCACATCTGGTGAGCTTTCTTTCTTATTAGCATTTCTGTCCTTATACATGGGGAGGAGGCACAAGGGGGATCTCAGGCATTTCGTTGCCTGTACTGGGTGGTAATCCAGGGCTCATTTGATTTATGTGTTGAGAAAGGCTACGTTTATCATCAGTTGTTATCACCTGGAAAAATTTACTGTATATAATCTGTTATCCCTCCCTTTCCTGGAAAAGCTTTTCAGGGGAGGGCTGCCATGTTCCTCCCCCCAGGCAGGAAACTTCTCTGCAATCAAGGTAGCCAGCATCATGGCTTCTTGTGTTTTAAGCATTTCCTTCCTACCCACAACAAGCCGTCTGTACTTGTGTAAGGGTTTGAAATCCAAGCTGAGATTTCCCCCTGCACCCAGACACAAGCCGTACGCAGTTGATCTCTGTAAGGATTTGAAATACAAGCAGAGAGGAAATCATTTGCTAGCTACATTGTTTCATGGTCTAATCCTGTACATTGTAACATTTTTATCACTTTATTAACTCTGCTATTTGTGGCTACATTTTCTCCTAGTCTCTTTATTGAAATAGAAACATTTGTATCATTTTCTTCACTATGCTAACTCTGACTCCCTTGCTATTTTTCTTTCATTGTGTAGACCCCTCTGCACTGGACCCATCCTTAAGAAATGCTGCGGAAATACTGTCTCAGATTAGAAAAAAGGAAAAAAAAAGAAACCGAGATATTGACATGTTTTCTGAGCTCATGAACGCCTCAACATTCGCAGAGAGAGAGCAAAGAGTGTGGAGGCTGGCCTTGTTCAAGAGTATGGACAAGGTCGCAGACACTCATAGACAAATACAGCACCATGCACGAGATGCTGAAACTCCTGCGGTACAAGTCAGACATGCTCCGGCATCTTGTGGACCTTCATGAGCGGAGGCAGAACACAGTCCCTCTGCATCCCCTCCACAATGCTCCTGAAACGAGGGCTCCGCCACCCTCCACCTCCCCCACCACCACAAGGTCTTGGAGTAGATTGTCCAGGATACATGTGCTCTCCTTCACCCCAGCAAGCTACCACCCTTCCCCTGGAGACAGTGAATGAACCCTCACCCCCGACCCCTTCCCTCATGACATGAATGGTAAAAAATAAAGTTTTGCATCATTCAAAAATGTTTTTTTATTAAATATGCTATTGTTCAGGAGTCATTTGTCGGGCACAGATATCAAAGGGGGATAGGGAGGAGATCACCAAAGGCAAACAACATACTTGAACAGAAATCACTCCTGCAGCTCATTGCAGAACCTGGTTTTCAAAGCTTCCCTAATGCAAAGCGCTCCGCAGTTAGCTCTCCGCGTACTGCTGGCATCGGGCTGATCATAATTGGCAGCCAGTCTTTCTGCCTCCACAGCCCAACCTTGGGGGAACCTTTCCCCCTTGGCTTCACACACATTATGAAGAACACAGCACGCAGATATCACAGAAAGGAGGTACTGCTCACTCATGTCCAGCCTAGTGAGGCGACTCATCCATCTGCCCTTTAAACGCCCAAAGGCACATTCGACAACCATTCTGCAACTGCTTAACCTCTTATTAACACACTCATTGTCACTGTCAAGGTGGCCGGTGCACGGCTTCATTAGCCAAGGGAGCAAGGGGTAAGCAGGATCCCCAGGATCACTAGGGGCATTTCCACACCCCCAATGTCAATTTTTCAGTCAGGGAAGGAAGTTAGAGAACAGCCCCGAGTTATGAAATACACGAGCGTCATGCACTTTACCAGACCATCCCACACAGATGTCTGTGAAACGACCCCTGCAATCCACAAGCCCCTGCAGGACCATGGAAAAGTACCCTTTGCGGTTTATGTACTCAGTTGCCAGGTGTGCAGGCACTAAGATGGGGATGTGCGTCCCATCAATAGCCCCCCCACAGTTTGGGAAGCCCATCACAGCAAACCCCTCCACTATGTCCTGCACGCTTCCCAAGTCACTAGCCTTTGTAGCAGAAGACTACTGATAGCCCTGCACACTTGAGTCACGGCAGCTCCCACTGTAGATTTACCAACTCCAAATTGATTCCCAACCAAGCGGTAACAGTCGGGGGTTGCCATCTTCCAGAGAGTGATGGTGACTCTCTTCTCCATCATCATAGCTTGTCTCAAGTGAGTGTTCACGTGCTTCAGGGATGGGGCCAGCTCCAAGCACAGCTCGAGGAAAGTTGCCTTTCGCATACAAAAGTTTTGCAGCCACTGATCATCATCCCACAGCTGCATAATGATGCGGTCCCACCAGTCTGTGCTTGATTCCCTGCACCAGAACCGGCGCTCCATGGACTGCAGATGAAACGTTACAGCCTGCAGCAACCGGGAATTGTTCTGCTCGATTGCCTGTAGCACGGCTGCCATGGTGGCATAGGTGTAGCACCTGCTTCGCCTTCTTGCTCTATTTCTAAAGTACTCCAGGATAAGCCGCGTTGTATTTGTCATGGTCAGAATTACAGTGCAGAGCTCAGCTGTCTTCATGTCTCTGCAGCAATGGAGATTGGGGGGAGTAAAAAAATGGTGCAAAAATCCTTTTCCTGTTTGTTTGGGGGAGGAGGGGAAGGGTAGGAGAAGCAGCGTTGCATCCTGGGACGAGGACACTCTTCCAAACAGCCACTCTGGCTAGTAGCACTGTGGGATAGCTACCCACATTGCACTGCTTTGTAATTCGCATTAAGGCTGGCCAGTGTGAATGCAAGAGACCAGCACAAACAGCGTAGTGTGGACAGTCTGCTGCAATTTCTATAAATCAGCTTCTGAAAGTCAAATTAAGCTAATTCAAATTAGTGCTGCAGTATAGATACGGCCTAGGGCTGGAAGGGACCTTCAGAGGTCATGTAGTCCAGTCCCCTGCACTCAAGGCAGGAATAAATAAGAACTAGACCATCTCGGGCAGGTGTTTGTCTAATATGTTCTTAAAAACCTCCAAATAATGAAGATTCCACAACCTCCTTAGGCAATTTATTCCAGTGATTAACCACCCTGACAGTTAAAAAGTTTTTCCTAATGTCCAACCTAAACCACCCTTGCTGCAGTTTAAGCCCATTGCTTCTTGTCCTGTCCTCAGAGGTTAAGGAGAACAATTTTTCACTCTCCTCCTTGTAACAACCTTTTATAAACTTGAACACTTATATTCCCCCTCTGCCTTCTCTTCTCCATAAGAAACAAACCCCATCTTTTCAATCTTTCCTCTTAGATCATGCTTTCTAGACCTTTAATCATTTTTGTTGCTCTCCTCTGGACTTTCTCTAATTTGTCCGCATCTTTCCTGAAATGTGGCACCCACAACTGAACACAGTACTCCAGTTGAGGCCGAATCAGTGTGGAGTACAGCAAAAATTACTTCAAAGTTTCTTACTTACAACACTCCTGCTAATACATCCCAGAATGATGTTCACTTTTTTGCAACAGTGTTACACTGTTGACTCATATTTAGCTTGCAATCCTTTATGACACCCAGATCCCTTTCTGCAGTACTCCTTCCTAGGCAGTAATTTTGTTTGTGTGCAATTGATTGTTCCTTCCTAAGAGGAATATTTTGCATATGCTGTCCAGTTGGCTAGGAGACTCCCTCCCATCCTGGCAGATGATGAGCTTGGTTATAGGTGCTTTTGTCAGCACTCCAGTTGTGCTACAGCAATGTGATATACCAGAGCATGAAGGAAACTCCAACCAGTACAAAACTCTGCAGTGTGTCTTCTCAGCAACACAGACAACTGTGAGCACATCATACCTGTTCTCTGCTCAGCGCTGGTTTCCCATAGATTATTGGGTCAATTTTGGGGCCTTTGTCTTTATGTTCAAGGCTCTCCATGGTTTGAGCTCCAGATAGCTACAAGATCATCTACAGCTCCAGCAAGAAGATGGTGGTTGACAACTCCACTGATCGGATACAATGGACCAGTCCATTGCAAGGGTAAAGGTCATGTGTGCAGGAGACGGAAGTTTCTTGGCAGCGAGTCCAAGACTGTGGGATGGACTCCTACAGGAATTATGGACCATGTAACTATGGACCATGTAACGAGGCGTATCAGCCCCGCACTGGGATAGCAAGGGTTAAGGACTCATTGCAGGCTGAAGAAGCCATGCTCCCCCCACCTTTGCTGGGCATGCTCAGCTGGGAAGGAGGGTATAAAAACTAGTCACCCAGCTCCGTTGCGGTGGTCACCTGACCAGAGAGGAAGCACTCTGCCTGGTCTCTCCAGGCAACCGCTGCCGATGCCAGGGGCAGAGCCAGATGCAACCAAGCCCCAACCAGATCCCAGGCTGCCAGGCAATCCCCAATCGAGGAAGAGACCAAGCTGTCTGGGGCCACGCAGATGGGGGACCCCACAGACACTGGAGGGTCATGGAATGCCGCCAGCAACGACAGGGTAGGAAGTAGCCCAGGGGACCCGAGAGGTGTAAGAGGGGGAGCTCATGTCATGACCAACACCTCCACACTGACAGAGCCCTGGGCTGGGGCTCAGAGGAGCAGGGCAGGCCTGAGATCCCCTACCCTGGGTGCCGCACCCCCACATGTGGCGCCCCACTACCCCAACAGGCTGTTAGGCCACACAATCCCGACACAGGGGGCTGCTCCATTGACTCTGCCCATTCGGCCGTGCTGCCCCGATGAGGGGGGCTGCATTATTGACTCTAGCCATTAGGAACGCTGCCCCGATGAGGAGATCGTCCTATGGACTCTAACCATGAGGCCAAGATGCCCAAGGAGGAGGCCTCTTTACTGACTTCGGTTATTAGGCCACATGATCCTGCTTACAGGGCCACCATGCCAACATGGACCGCCCTGCTGTCAGCCCGGAAGAGGACGGGACAGAGTAGGTATAAACCCACGGCCTTTTCCCCTCCTCCTCCACATACGTGACCTGATGCCCATGCATAGCAGCCCTGCTACAAACCATCACAAAACTCACCATTTTCCAATCAAAGTGCAGTTCACATACCTTCTACCTGCCTATGTACTATCATATATAAAGATAGTAGTGTGTGAATGTACTAACAAATTTAAATTAAAACTAAAAAACAACAACAAACCCTATGAAAACAAAACACTGCCCTGCACACACAATTCACCTCATGAGGAAAAGATTAAAGAAGATCAAACCACATGTGGCAGAAGTTAGCCACTTTGCTTAATGCTTGCCTGGAAAGCTTAGAGATATGACCGTGATGAGGATGATATAAGAACCAATGAACAAAACAGAACAAAATTCAGATCTTTGATGTGTGCACTAAGAGTGACAGATTGTTTTGTGAAATTGAAATTGACTGAGAGAGAGGGTTTTAGGCCTTTTCTTCTACATTAGAAAACTCCACTGGTGTAACATGCATCACTGTAGTGAACTGATGTATCTTATTGTGACTGTGTGGAATCACACTATTAGAGTTTCACAATTTTCAAATTCTTTCCAAATTTATATCAGCATATGCAAAGCTCCGTAGAACTAGACCTGGTTTTAAAAAATCTGAAAACTTGACAGACAATATTTTAATGAAATTTCCTGTTTTGTTACCAACTAATGAGATGATAAAAAAATTGAAATTTTGAAAACAAATCAGTATAAAGTTTCTTTAAAAAGTCCTGTTCCTCCTTCCACTTTTATCCATCCAGCTCTAGAAGAACCCTGTCACCTGATTAAATTAATAGGCAGCAGTTTTGATTACAGGATATGCTTTTTCACACAATGCATAACTCAGCTGTGGAACATTTTGCATTGGAAGTTGTGCTGCCTGGAAGTATAACCGGGTTCAAAAAAGAACTAGATACACTAATGGAGAATGGGTCTATCAATGGCTATTAGCCATTAGGGTGACCCTAAACCTCTGGCTGCCAGGAGTCAGGAGTCGAAGATAGTGCCCTGTTCTGTTCACTCCTCCTTAAGTTCTGATATGGGCCACGGACACAGACAGGTCCTGGGCAAGATGGGCCATGATCTGACCTAGTTAGAAGGCAGCATATGTTTTTGCGATTGTTCAAGCAGGGATTCAAGACAGCACAGGAAGACCCAGAGTCAAAGATAGGTGCCTTCATAGAATCTGAGTTTTCCAACCAAAGTTTCCATCCTATATTTCTCTGATTTACTTTTTGATCACATGCTGCCATCAGCAATGAGCGCAGAATGGTGGGACCTGATAATCCTGGAGACCTGGGTTGGCCAGCAGTGGCTGCAGTACTCGTGGATGTGGAAGGCCTCTTTCCTGGTATAAGACCAAACGCACCAAATACTGACAGACTCAAAAGGTCCTGTTCTCATGAGTTTACAGTCAGTGCTTAATTCGCAAAGACAGAGGTGGAAGAGTTCATGCAAAGTGCATTGCATGGCAGACACCATTTTGTAGAGTGCTCTGCTCCGCCCTCGCTGGTGTGACCTCACACGCACACTGCACAGAAAACACCACAACAGAAGACCTGCCAGAGTTTCACCACTGCAAGCCCCGGCACAAATTTAGCTCTGATTTTAATACAGGTAAATGTAAATGTATCACCTTGGAACAAAGAATGCAGGCCATACTTACAGGATAGGGGTGCTATCATAGGAAGCAGTGGCTGAAAAGGATTTGGGCATCATGGTAGATAATCAGCTGAACATGATCCTCTAGGGAAACTATGGGGCTAATATAATCCTAGGATGCACCCAGTGGGATTTTCAAAAGCACCTAAGCAGGTTTGGTGCCTAAATTCCACAGAAATTATTAAAAAGGCGTAAAATGCTTTAAATATTTCTTGTAAAATTGTGAGCAGAAAATTTTTTGCATCTAGCTAGTACTCTATGAACTGAGAAAATTCTGTTCTTCTCAGAACTTTCCATTGTACTTCCATCACTTATCTCTGTGATTCTGTGTACACTATTTTAAACCAAACCCCCACAAGGTATTCTAGATGTGTACAAGGTTTGATGGTGTGAGGTTCTGAGTGCTTGCAGCGAAGGTCTGAGGGCACTGGGCGTCTCTGCACCCCAGCTGAGCTTAGCACAGGGATCGTGTAGGGAGCAATGTGGCTTTATACCTTTGTGCCTCCTCTAACTTGGGACAAGGGCAGGTGCAAAGGGAGGCCTGGACTCTCTCATCGGTACAGTAGACTCCAGGCTGCTCAAAGTTACACGCAGCTGCCTTGGGGGTGTTGCAGCAGTTAGGAACAACAATTTATAGCTGTACATTTCGAGCACTCTCTCTCAGAATTTCCCCCCATTCTCCCATGGACTCCCATTTCTCCTTTGGAAACAGATCTCAGGCAGGCTTTAGCACCCAAATACCAAACAGGGAAACTGGCTGGTTCCCTGCATTTCCTCCTGCTAACTCACAAGTGTTTTCATTTTTCAAGCTTTGTAGCCAGTTTAAAATACCTCCTCTTGCCAATCCCAGCCCCTCTCCTCCTCCTCCGACACACACGTATGCACATACAACCTTTTCGGTGTCAGCTGAGCTTGGAGATCAAACCTGTGATATTTCTTCAATTAAGCAGATATTTCCAATTTCTGCACAGTCCTCCGAGCTGCTGGTATTACACAAAAATGTCTCAAGACTTCTGGTTTCCTCCTTTCGACAGTAGCGTCATATTAAAAGTTGATGAAACTGCTGTGAAAATGAAAACGAACTACTCAGTGACTCACATTTCTTTCTAAGTAAATGCAGTGAGATGAACTACTGCCACTGGCCCGGAAATACTTTTTGATAAATAAACACGTCTGAATTTTACAGGAAGTGGGTTCGTGCAGAACAGTAGTAATGTATGAGACCATTCAGCCAGCAACCAACGTTCCCTGTGTTCAAGTAGAAAACAACATCAAGAGCCATAAAGAAAGCCAGCACAAGGAGTTATATAAACAGCTTGCAGCAGATCTAACCATTTTGCAAATATGTGCATTCTAAGGGAGAAAATACAGGATTGTAGCCAGGAAGATATATGTGCATGAGAAACAAAGCAAGACAAAGTGCCTCTCAGAAATGTGACAGTCAGAAAACATGGGCAGTGATATTTGTCTTTGATGACACATTGTTGCAATTAATGATTAATAATAATCACATCTCTTTGTGTATTGTTATTTTGGTAGCATGTAAAGACTCCAGTTAGGACCCATCATTCTGAGCAGTGTTCAAACACAGAAAAGACACAACCCCTGCACAAAAGGGCTTACAGTATAAAGACACAAACAGATCAAGAGTGGGGGAAGGGATACAACATACAAACAAAAAAATCTAGTGAAGAACTGGGGGTATGTCTTCACTGATGGCAGCAAATTTGCCACCGTTAGATCGATTTTTCAGGATTAATGGAGTGGAAGTGGAGACCTGCTTAATTGATCTGGAAATTAATTAAATAAATCCACTCCTGTTAAAAGAATTGCGCTACATTGACAGGAGGGCATTTCCCGTAGGCGCAGTGTAGTGGGGCCGCCGTGCTATTTAGAATTTATGAAGTCGACGGGAGATATGCAAGCTACATCAACTGCTGCCAAATTTCAGGGTAAGTGTAGATCAGGCCTGAGTACTAAAAATGTACCTGATTTCCCTATACAGAAAACTTATGACTTATAGCATGAGGGAGGCATATGGCGAATCCTTTTAGGGAAGCAATGTAAGTTTGTCACTATAATTTTACAGATATTTCTAAACTGTCTTATGAACAGGAAAAACAGCTGACCTCCCAGCAGTTTTGGCAAAACAGCAGCATCCTGAAAGGACAGTGTAAAAGCTGGAGGGATGTGAAAATGTACAACACAAAGAAGTAAATGATAATTGGGAGTTGTTTAAGAATGACATATCACACGCCCAAATAAATACACATCCACAATAGTGAGAGGTGGCTTCTTCACTGAGAAAACCATCCTGGTTAGGAGGGTAAGTGAAAGTAGAAAAAAATTGTCCAGGGAGCTTTCTTAACTATGAATGGTAACCTTTAACAAATATTGGAACACTGGGGAAATTTCAGAGGACAGAAAAATGGCAAAGATTAGTCTAGTATTTAAAAAAGAAAAAGCAGCAAACGAAAGGAAGGCTGGTCGAGCAGCTGGACTACTTACGTGGGGTGTAAGGGACAGGGCTTCAACTCCCTGCTCAACCACAGACTTCCTTTATGACCTATTGTAATAACTGGGCCTACAAATTTACCATAATTTTAAGTTTAACTCTGAAAGGTGGATGAAAGTTCATAAAGTGTTACAATATCCTTCAATAACAAATATTGATAGCAAAAAAAAAAAAAAAAAAAAGACAGCAACAGTGAATCTGTCCAACCAAAAAGTCCTCCTGATCTAACTCAAGGATTGTGTTAAGATCATGCCTGGTAAAAAAACGAGGTGTATGGGACTGGAAATCAATGAATCAAAATTGGTGTGTTCAAAATCTGGCATAAGTAAGGGATAAAATTATAAGGAAATGAGCTATTACGCTCACTACTCCTTTTCGAGGAAAGCTGGCTACCACCATGTTGGCTGACTGAAAGAAGAGAGAAGGGAAAGGAGTGAACTTCACCATAATAGCTGCAACCCCCACAGTCTCCCAGGACTCCAGGCCTTCTCTATCCTATTTCTAAGAGATGACATAGAATCATAGGAGTGTAAGACAGGAAGGGGCTTTGAGAGGTCAGACATTCCTGTCCCCTGCACTCAAGGCAGGACAGTGTAATAACTAAACCGTCCCTGACAGGTGTTTGTCAGACCCATTCTTTAAAACCTCCAATAAGAAGGTTCCACAACCTCCCTAGGCAATTTGTTGCAGTGCTGAACTACCCTGACAGTTAGGAAGTTTTTCCTAATGTCCAACCTACATCCCCCTGGCTGCAATTTAAGCCCATTCTTTCTTCCCCTATCCTCAGCGGTTAATGAGAACAATGTTTCACCCTTCTCCTTGTAACAAACTTGTATGTATTTGAAAACTGTTATCATGTCCCCCCTCAGTCTTCTCTTCTTCACACTAAACAAACCCAATTTTCTCAACCTTTCCTCCTCGGTCATGTTTTCTAGGCCTTTCTCCAATTTGTCCACATCTTTCCTGAAATGGGGTGCCCAGAACTGGACACTGTCTCCAGCTGAGGCCTTATCAGCATGGAGTAAAGTGGAAGAATTACTCCTCGTGTCTTGCTCACCACACTCCTGATAATACATCTCAGAATGATGTTCACTTTTTTTGCAACCGTTTCACACTGTTGACTCATATTTAGCTTGTGATGTACTATAACCCCCAGATCCCTTTCTATAGTACTCCTTCCTAGGCAATCATTTCCTATTATGTATGTGTGCAGCTGATTGTTTCTTCCTAAGTGGAGTACTTTGCATTTGTCCTTATTGCATTTCATCCTATTTACTTCAGACCATTTCTCCAGTTTGTCCAGATAATTATGAATTCTAGTCCTATCCTTCAAATCACTTGCCAGCCCTCCCAGCTTGGTATCATCCTCAGACTTTATAAGAATACTCTACATGCCAGTATCTAAATAATTAATGAAGATACTGAACAGAACTGGACCCAGAACTGATCCCTGAAGGACCCCACTCACTATGTCCTTCCAGCTTGACTGTGAACCACTGATAACTACTATCTGGGAACATTTTTCCAACAAGTTATGCACTCACCTTATATTAGCTCCATCTAGGTTGTGTTTCCCTAGTTTGTTTATGAGAAGGTAACATGAGACAGTATCAAAAGCCTTTCTAAAATCAAGATATACCACATCTACCACTTCCCCGCTATCCACAAGGCTTGTTATCCTGTCAAAGAAAGCTATTAGGTTGATATGACATGATTTGTTCTTGACAAATCCATATTAACTGCTACTTATCGCCTTCTTATCTTCTAAGTGTTTGCAAATTGATTGCTTGATTATTTGCTGCATTATCTTTCAGGATACTGAAGTTAAGATGAATGGTCTGTAATTCCCCAGTTTTCCTTATTCCCCTTTTTATAGATTGGCACTATATTTTGCCCTCTTCCAGTCCTTTAGAACTTCTTACTTCTTCCAAGAGTTTTCAAAGATAATCACTAGTGGCCCATATATCTTCTCAGTCAGCTCCTGAAGTATTCTAGGGTGTATTTCATCAGGCCTTACCAACTTGAAGATATCTAACTTGTCTATGCAATTTCTTACTTCTTTTTTTCCTATTCTAGTTTCAGACCCCACCTCGTTTTCATTGGCATTCACTATGTTACTGTCCAAACGCTACTAACTTTTTTGTTGAAAACTGAAATAAAATTTTTTTATATTTCTGTCCTTTCCATATTTTCTGTTATTGTCTTTCCCCACTCATTCAGTAAAAAGGTCCTGTCCTTGATCTTCTTCTTTCTTCTGATGTCAAGCCGCAGCTTAAAAACCTCTAAAGATGGAGATTCCACCACCTCCCTAGGTAACCCATTCCAGTGCTTCACCACCCTCCTAGTGACAAACTTTTTCCTAATGTCCAACCTAGACCTCCCCCACTGCAACTTGAGACCGTTGCTCCTTGTTCTGTCATCTGCCACCACTGAGAACAGCCTAGCTCCATCCTCCTGGATCCCCCTTTCAGGTAGTTAAAGGCTGCTATCAAATCCCCCCTCATTCTTCTTTTCTGCAGACTAAATAAGCTCAGTTCCCTCAGCCTCTCCTCATAAGTCTTGTGTTCCAGCCCCCTCATCATTTTTGTTGCCCTCCGCTGTACTCTCTACAACTTCTCCACATCCTTTTTGTAGTGGGGGGCCCAATACTGGACATAATATTCCAAATGCGGCCTCAACAATGCTGAATAGAGGGGAATGATCACTTCCTGTGATCTGCTGGCAGTGCTCCTACTAATGCAGCCCAATATGCTATTAGCCTTCTTGCCAACCAGGGCACACTGCTGACTCATATGCAGCTTCTTGTCCACTGTAACCCTCAGGTCCTTTTCTGCAGAACTGCTGTCTAGCCCGTCGGTCCCCAGCCTGTAGCTGTGCATGGGATTCTTCCATCCAAACTGCAGGACTCTGCACTTGTCCTTTTTGAATCTCATCAGATTTTTTTTGGCCCAATCCTCCAGTTTGTTTAGGTCCTTCTGTATCCTCTCCCTACCTTCCAGGGTATCTACCACTCCCCCTAGCTTAGTGTCATCTGCAAACTTGCTGAGGGTGCAATCTACCCCATCATCACCAAGTCATGAAGTCTCCCATCATCACCAGGTCATGTGTTTTGGATGATTTTGTTAGTTGTGTGGTGGGGCACTTGATGGGGCATTGACCTGGTGCCCCTGGGTCCAGCGCTTCTCTCAGCACTCAGCCCTCACCATAGCCTATAGCCTCAGCTGGGGCCCATGGGGTCTTCACCCCTTCTCTGGGGGGGAGCTTTGGCCATTCCAGCTGCAGCCAGTTGGGGGGTGTCCAAGCCCACCCTCTACTTCAGACACCAGCCCAGGGACCCTGATGGCAGCAGCCTCCTGCTGCTGATGCGTCTAAACTCTTATAGTCTTTTCCCCGGGCTGCTTGCCCATGCTGCTCTTCCCATGCTTTGATAGCCACCCTCCTGGTAGTGTCAACTTTCCCCTCCTGCAGTTCTGCTCCCTAGTCCACTCCTGCTTCTGGTTTTTCACTCTGCTTCCTTCAGCTCCTGGGTCCTTATTCTCACAGCTCCAAACTGTCTCAGCCCTCTGACTGGAGCAAGAGCTTTTAATAGGTCTTAGGTGGCCCTTAATTAGCTCCAGGTGGTCTCATTAACCTAAGGTTACCCCTTCCCAGCTGGCCGGGAAGAGGGCTCTGATCAATCTGAGGCTTGCATAACTGCCTTCAGTGACTCTCTCATAGACACTTGTCCATACCTTAACACAGCTGTTAAAAAAAAATCCCATCCACCTCTTCTTCCTGGTTAGGGGTCTGTAGTATACCCCTACCATGACATCACCCTTATTCATTATCCTTATCCAGAGACTTTAATCAAGTCTGTCTCCTATTTCCATCTCAACCTCAATCCACGTGTAAATATCTTTGAGATACAAGGCAACGTCTCCTCCCTTTTTCTTTGCCGGTCCTTCCTGAGCAATCTGTATCCTTCTCTACCAACATTCCAGTCATGCCTTTTATCCCACCAAGTCTCTATGATGACAATTATGTTGTAGTTGTGTTTATTCACTAGTATTTCTATTTCTTCCTTTTTATTCCCCATGCTTCTCGCATTAGCATGCAGACATCTAAGATAGGATTAGATTTCCCCTCTATGCTCCCTCTTGTGTCTCCTTTGTTCCTGCTATAATGGCCCATGCTCCCCCCAGATTCTGATCCTTCGCCCAGGTCTCAGTGTTTTTACTTACCTATGGGCTTTTGTCTCCTGTTCCATTGGACCTAGATTAAAGCCCTCCTCGCTAAAGCCAGACAAAAGCCAGTCTGTATCCAAAGCTGTCCTGGTTAGATCAGGCTGGAGAGAGGGACAGAGATGACACTCCCACCTTCACTGGCTCCAGTTAAACCCAAACTCTGCCTAGAATGTACAACTTCATTTCCCCTCCCCCACATGTGTTTTTCCTTCCGTATGTTATTTCTTCACTTTCCTATACTTCTCCTTTTTCCTTCTGTCTAATAAGAACCTGACTCACCTGGACAAAACTGCATATTTTACAACACAGCTGTAAGCCTGTGACCAGCAAGAAGCAGCTAACAGTAATTCCCACAACAGCCTGGTGCTTGGACAGGTGTGCCAGGTCTCAGTGTGACTGATAAGACCATGTACTGTGCCGGGTTTTTGTTTTGCTTTGTTTTTGTTTTGCAGTGAGGTGCAAGTTGTGTTCTCGTCCATCCTTCTTGCTGAAGGAAAAGGCCCAGGCAGGAACCATAGAATTGTGGAAGTGAATGCGTGGTTACGCAGGTGGTATTACAGAGAGGGCTTTGGGTTCTTCAGCCAAGGGATGTTGTTCCAGGAAGAAGGATTGCTAGGAAGAGATGGGATCCACCTCACGAAGAGACAGAAGAGCATCGTCGCAGACAGGCTGGCTAACCTAGCGAGGAGGGCTTTGAACTAAGTTTGCAGGGTGATGGGGACCTAAGCCTGGAGGTAAGTGGGGAAGTGGTACACAAGGAGAGAGCACAAGGAGGAGGATGCAACAGGGAAGACCTCCTGATTCATACTGAGAAACTCAGGCAAACAGCCAGTTATCGTATGTTCCTGTACATGAACGCAAGAAGCCTGGGAAACAAGCAGGAGGAATTGGAAGTACTGGCACAGTCGAGGAACTATGATGTGGTTGGAATAATTCAGACTTGGTGGGATAACATACAACTAGAGCACTGTCGTGGACAGGTATAAACTGTTCAGGAAGGACAGGCAGCGGAGAAAAGGTGGAGGAGTTGCACTGTACGTAAGAGAGCAATGAGATTGTTCAGAGCTCCAGAATGAAACTGGAGAAAAGCCTGTTGAGAATCTCTGTGTTAAGTTTAGAGGTGAGAGCAACAAGGGTGATGTCATGATGGGTGTCTGCTATAGACCAACAGACCAGGAGGATGAGGTAGACGAGGCTTTCTTCAGACAACTAATGAAAGTTTCCAGTTCACAGGTCCTGGTTCTCATGGGGGACTTTAATCACGCTGACATCTGCTGGAAGAGCAATACAGCAGAGCACAAACAATCTAGAACATTTTTGGAAACTGACAAAAATCTTCATTAATAGAGAGTGAAGGTTGCCCAGTGCTATGTTGTGCCAGTCCAGAACACCAAGTTCAGCAAAACTCACACTTGGAAATCCAGGAAATACAGCATTAAGGTACAGTCCTAAACAACCTTAACTCTCTCCTCTTTGAGCGATGCCCCAAGATATCCATAACAGACATTTGCATGCTTCTTTTGCCCTGTACTGAACAGGAGCTACCTACACGTGCCCTACACTCAAACACTCAGCTTACTCCACACTAAAGCTGCTACATTTTAAAACCCCTTCACCCTTGTGCGCACAACGCCATCTCACACTGTACTTTCACTTACCTTTCATCAGACTCCCAGCCCACACTCATCTCCCCTCCAACTGTGGATAATCCCCATGAGCTTGTATATATTACAGACTAAAATGACATGTACGGCTCTGGGGCTCTGCCTTCTTACTGCATGTTTGCAGAGTACCCGTCACAATAGGGTCCTGATGCTTGCTTGGAGCCCCTCAGTGCTAATGAAATTTAAACTATACATAATACAATGCATTAGCATGAATACTGTTGTATTTTGGTGTTTCCAAACGATAGCTATGTAACCCTATGTATGGGGTTTGGAGAGCATGGCTCCTTTAAATCTGTGCTTTGTGGGGGAAGTGCTGTTTGTTCCAGAAGGAAGAAGTTCCGTTTGGCAGAGGAGTGAGAGAAAGGGAGAGGGGCCAGTGTGTGTGTCTGGAGCTCAGAGAGGAGGGCTGCAGCGCGCAGCCCTTACAGCGTGAAGCAGCTAAGAACCTGCCTGAAGCCTGGGAGGGACAGAGCAGCCCCCCGGGGACACTCAGGACAGTAACAGGAGTGGCACCGTGCCGGGGGGACGCCTGAGACGGACAAACCAGAGCTGGACCCAGTAGCAAGGCTGCCCAGAGCTGTGTGGGGCCATGAGTGCTGGGGCCTGTGACCTTGCAGTGGAATAAGGAGGGAGGCTGTAGCTAGCTCA
>NW_027131471.1:0-24481 GCF_026122565.2 Emydura macquarii macquarii
ACACAAAACAGAGAAGCAGGAGGAGGTGGCACCCACCTTATGACATTTAGAACCCCTAAGCCGAGATGGGGGAAAACAGACTTCAACCCCCCCCCGCCCACCTTCTGCTTAGTAAAGAGAAAGGATATGAACAGGGGTCTGCTACTCACAGGTGAATTCTCTAAGCACTGCTTATGGGGTACGCTGAGGTGGGTCTCCCTCCATCTCTGGCGTTGAGGGTGTTTCACTGTGGATAAATAATGAAAGCAGGATTGATGTGAAGACTGGACTCTGGGTCCCCTCTCTCGTCTGGTGGTTCCCGAACCACCGGCTACCCAGTGTGGCGAGGGCAGCCTGTTCTCCCCTTCTGTGGGCCCTGTGTCCTTCTCAGCTATGCAGCTAGGTGGGAGTGTGTGGGGGGGGGGGGGAAGGACTCAGTCCCACCCTCTACCCCAAGCCCAAACTCAAGGACCCTCTGAGGAGCAGCTTCAAACTGCTCAGTCTATGAACTACCACCTTCCCGGGTTTCCTCTCCTTGGCCCCGCTGCTTGTGGTTGCTTCCTGGACCGGGGGGAGGGGTCCTCCCTCAGGCCTCTCTGCCCAGGATCCCAGGCCATGCCCGTACAGCCTTCCCCTTGACTCTGGTACCTTTTGGGTTGTGGTAATAATTGCTCCAAGCTGCAGAACAACTCCTTCTCTTATCTACCTTTCAGCTTCTAGCAGCTGCTTGGTCAGGAGGCTTTTAACTGCTGGGGCCAGCTCCTTGATTGGCCTCAGCTGGCCTAATTGGCCTAATTGCCCTGGAGTGGCCCCAGCTGAATCACCCAGGGAACAAGGATTTGTTGACCCTGGGGCTAATATAGATACCCTGGAACTAAATGGCCAATGGGATGTTCTCATCAACATGCAACGGAGATGGCGTGGGGAAAACAAACGGGTTCTGTGAAAACACCCCTTGTCTCCATTGTGGCATGTTCCTTCGACTTTATCTTTATATTCCAGGCCGTTATTTTGCTTTCATTGCTGACACACAAAAACCTTGCACACTTTGTTTGATCGGATCATTTCAAGATTTTTCTTCTCTCATTGTAAAACCAAGGACGAGTTTATCACTGTTTTGCATGTCGCTTTTACAGGTAGAGCCATTTCTGTCCAGGTAGGGGTAAATTACTCCACAAAACATTGATCCTAGCTAGTTTTCCCGTCAAGTAAAGCGTCTTGTTGTTTAAATAAACTTCTTGTTTAAAATTAAAAAAAAACAAAACCTACTCTCCTGTAGCCACCAGGTCTGGCCCTGTCTCCGCAGCCATGCTCATTCTCTGCCCCTCAGTACTGGATACTCTCCAATGTTTGATGAAATGATCATCGACTCTGTGCGGGGCACTGCACACACACACGGTGTGGGACTCTCTGAATCTCTCTCTCTCAGTCCCTGTACCTGCCAGTCTTCAGCTGAGACTTGGGAACCTCGGTGTGAACTGGCCAATGTGATGGATAGGATAGGATGATGGATAGAGAGAGACAGAGAGAGAGATCACATGACAGTTTCCATTCAGTGGTTTGATAAGTGCAACGAGGGCAAAATAAGTGCCTTCAGGGAAGGTTTGCTACTAAGGTTGGACTCTCTGACCCACCTGCCATTAGATTTCACACGAGTTACTGTGTCACACACCGGCACCTGGGTCCCCACCCTTATATTGTCCCCACCCCTTGTCCCATGCAAATGAGCCCCCCGGGGCCCTGTTCATAGCCCAGTGGCAGGCCGCTCACACCGCTCAGAGCCAGCTCAGCTTCCCAGCCCGCGCAGGGAACCAGCCCACCAGCCGCAGACATGGCCCCCAGCCTGGTCCTCGCCTTCCTCCTGCTGCTCCCAGCGGGTAAGGGCAGAACCTGCGCTCCAGCTGTGCCCCTGTTACCGCATGTTCCCGAATAACCACATCTCTGGGATTCACTAAAACATTTTCCTTTTTATTTCTCTCCTCTGCAGGTGTCTATTCCCAGGTTAGCCTGGTGGAGTCCGGGGGAGGAATCAAGAAGCCCGAAGAGACCCTCAAACTGACCTGCACCGTGTCCGGATTCTCTCTCACTAGCAAGGAGGTGCACTGGGCCCGCCAGCCAGCGGGGAAAGGGCTGCAATGGGTGGGAGTTATCTGGTACACTGGACGCACTGCTTATAGCGAGGCTCTGAAAAGTCGCCTCACCATCACCAGAGACACCTCCAAGAGCCAAGTGTACCTGCAACTGACCGGCCTGCAACCCACAGACACCTCCGTGTATCACTGTGCCGGACACACAGTGAGGGAAAACCTACCAGAGGCAGCACTAAAACTAACCTTGTGCAGAACCAGCCTTCCCGTGGCAATGACAGAGCAGCTGCTGCCCACGCAATGTTCTCTCTGCTCGGCTGGTTACTCGCTTGGCACAGATTCCCGAGCGTGTCACAAGCGCTTCTGAACATGGTGTCGCCTCATCCTGAGTCCAGCAGTGACTCCGAATTTCAAAGCCTCAGAGGGAACCCTGCGGTCCTGTCTGCCAGCCTCCTGCTCCACCAGTTCTCCCACATGCTGCCAGGAACGGAGAGCGAAAACCCCAGCAATATTCACACTGGAGGAAGCAGCGATCCTTCCCTCCCACGGCCGGGCAGATTGTAAAAGGAGGAAAGTGAGATTCTTCTGAGCAGTCTGGGCTGCACTGCGAGGAGCTGGGGGCCGCTGCTCTCTTAGGTGGATGATGGTATCTGTGTCCGTGGTCCAAGAGCCCATTGATTCAGCGCCAGCAGCCAGTCAGTCACCCTGGCTCTATCCCCTCGACCCGCCGGTCTATCCCCTGGGCGTGAAATTCAGCCTGTGAGGAGGTCCCAGAATAAGGCCCGTGCACTTACTCAGCCCTGCGTCATGGATGTTCATATGTCACAGGGCTACTGCCGCCGTCTGTGCTGGGGAAAACTTCTCTGTTTTATGGCATTTCCCCTACATTGCTTCCTTCCCCGGCTCCATGTCCCAGATGCAACCTCACGCAACTGATGAATCATGAACATACAGATTTACCGGGATCCATTTTTAGACGTGCACTGGGCGACCCCGGGAACACAGGACTTAGTTCATCCATAGGAACTCCTCCATCCCAGGCACCTGCTTAGAGATAAACAATCCCGATTCCCCTGTGCTGTGCAAATTGTGCTGCAATTTAACACTCTGGAAAGAGGGTGGGATGTCAGCCGGGTCTGATTAGCACCCCGTCTGCACCTCCGGCCTACACAATGAGAATGGTCATGCTGGGTCAGACCAATGGTTCGCCTAGGCCAGTATCCTGTCTTCCAACTGTAACCAATGTCGGGTACTTCAAGGGGAATGAACACAACAGGTAATCATCAAGTGAGCCATCCTGTCACCCATTTCCAGCTTCTGGCAAACAGCAATCCCTGCCTACCCTGGCTAATAGCCATTGATGGACCTATCTTCCATGAACTGATCTAGGTCTATTTTGAAGCATGTTATAGTCTTAGTCTTCACAACATCCTCTGGAAAGGAGTTCCACAGGTTGTCTGTTCTTTGTGTGAAGAAATACTTCCTTTTGGTTTGTTTTAAACCTGTTGCTTATTAATTTTTTGGCATGGCCTGTGGTTTATATGGGCAGGCACAAGTTTTGTATCACAAGTGTTTTGTACAGGATGATAAAAACGTGGGATGATTTCCTTAAAATCTGATTGTGTGGGCCTGCTTTCAAAGAGGGTAGGCCATGGCCCAACCATGCCCACCCATGGCTACAGAGCTGGGGAAGGGTGTGAAGTGGCTGCTAGGTACCACCAATCGTTAGTTGTAATCCGCTCTGCACCCGCCAATCCAGGTACCACCAACCTTCAGTCACAATCTGCTCCTCACTTGCCAATCCAGCCTGATTCACACCTTTTCAGGGCACCCCAGCTTCTATATGTACATGCCCGGGCTGTGAGCAGAGGACACTGCCCTGTATTGTTGTGTGAGGACAGAGACAGGGCCATGAGCCTGGCCACACAAACCCAAGATGAAGAATCGCCTTTGTCCCATCCAACACCTGGGGGAAGCAGTGACACACGCACAGACACACACACGCACACACAGACAGCACAGTGGTGAGAACCAGAATAAGGATGGGCACCAGGATGGAAGTGCATCGGACACCAGATATTAACGCCGCAGTTCCCTGCACTAAATGCACCAATACAGAGCACAAACCTGGTTTTCTCACTGGTCTTATGGCAAGTCTAGAGGTAAGGTCAGGGAGTGAAGCAAATTCTCCCATTCTCCATATGGTAAAAGACACCCTGAAAATTTCCTACTTAACACAGCACTTGTCAGAAGTGGAGCAGGCCGCTTCTGGGAAAGGGGGATGAGCCAGGGCTTCAGTCGTAGCTACTTCCCAGTGCCCAGGGCATTAATCTGTCTCCAGGGGTGTCTCAGACGTGTGACCCGAATCCCCTGTCACTGACCCGAACTCCCACCGTCCCACTACCGTGGAGCGTCAATACAAACTGCCGGCAATTGGGGCCTAACAAAGTGTGAGGGAAATTACCTTCCCTGCAGGCGTCTGTTCATTCCTTTCTTAGCCAAGTGTAAGAGCAGGACGCCCAGCGCCCTGTGCAGGGCCTGCAAGGACAGCTGAAAGGAGCCAGCCTGGCTTCTTCTCTCTGCCGTAGTGCATACAAAGAAAACCAGCCAGTGACACAGACACAGCTGGGGGCTCAGAAAGGAGACCCGGCCACTGGGTGACTGTCACACCAAACTGCCCTCGGTTTAACCCTTCCGTTCCCTGCCAGTGCGGGGTGTGGGAGCATGGCGCAGGATGGTCACAGAATACAGCTCCCACTGCATTTCATGTGGCCCAGGACTTTCCCACGTCTCCCCTAGTGAGAGTTTCACGTTGCAATGAAGGCTCAGGGCTCGAACTAGAAATCAGGGTTAGAATTTTCATTCCGGGCTGGAATTGCAGTCTGGGGTAGAGCTGGGATCCAGTGTTCTCACTGAGGTGTTCAGTTAGTGTCAGGCTGAGATCAGTGTTGGGGTGAAGGTCACAGTGTATGCTTAGGGGCAGAGTTTGGGTTCGGAGTTAGGTGTGGGACAGAGAAGATGGGATGTGAGCCTATGGCCAAGTGGGAATCTCCGATTTCCAGAGGAGTGGCACTTCAGTCAGAGATCAGTTGCCGGCCCTTCCCTCAGCCTCACACACAGACACTGAGTTCGATCTGCGGAAAACATTGGAGTCCCTGATAAGGAGGAAGATATGCAAATAGCAGAGCGAGTTGCCTCTTTAAATCTGGGTCTCCCTCTGCCCAGGCTGCACCCGCAGACACACCCCGCACCCCTGTGTCTGTGCAGGGACCGGCCAGCCCCACTGTGGACTTTCCCCACCAACACCAGGAAAAATGAGATTTTTACTGCCTGTGATTTTCGCTCTCGCGGCTCTGGAAGGTATTTCATTTATCTGAACAACTGGCGGGGTTCGGAGAATATCGTGTCATCGCTGCTTTTATAGCGATACTCACAACCTGTCTTTGTCTGCAGGTGTCCGCTCCCAGGCGCTGGTGGAGTCCGGAGGGGATGTGAAAAAGCCCGGAGACTCTCTGCGCCTCTCCTGCAAAGCCTCCGGCTTCACCTTCAGCAGCTACGATATGAACTGGGTCCGACAGGCTCCCGGGAAGGGGCTGGAGTGGGTGGCTTATATAAGTAGTGGGGGTACTATCTACTACCTGGATTCGGTGAAAGGCCGATTCACCATCTCCAGGGATAACTCGAAGAGCGAGCTCTATCTGCAAATGACCGGCCTGAGATCCGAGGACACCGCCCGCTATTACTGTGCGAGCAACACAGTGACACAAAACCTATCGCTGCTAATACAAAAACCCAGGCTGCAGAGTCCACGCTCCACGTGGGGGCAGCAGAGACCGAAACCACCGGGCTTTGGGCACAGAAATGAGAACGGGCCTCAAGTCTAATAAACTACAAGTACACTACAAGGCTTTATCTATTATATTCTTCAGCTATGTCACCCATTTGTACTCAATTTCCCTCTGGGTCTCTGGTGCAGATACCACCTCAGCAGAGCTCACGGGTGATTTACTCCCAGTCAAGAGCGGAGGATCCCCAGGTTTCTTCTGAGACAGAATCACCTGATTCCTGACATGTCCTGATCTGCAGGTGCCTGGTCGCATGTGCAGTGGTGGAGTCGGGAGTGGCTGTGAAAACACCCAGAGACTCTCTCCACCTCTCCTGCAAAACCTCCGGTTTCACCTTCACCAACTGCTGGCTGAACTGGCTTCCAGGTGTGGATTAGAATGAGTCTCCCTCCGCCACAGACTTCTCTGGGAGTGGCACATGTGAGGCCAACTCAGAGCAAGGGCTATTTGTATTTACCATCTCCCAGGACAACCACAGAGACGTGCTGCATTTGCCCATCACCATCTTGAGCCGCGAGAACACCACCTGGTATTACAGCGAGATACTCAAGTCAGACCAGTCCCTCTCAGTGAGTTCTCTGGTTTTGGAGCACCCAAAGTCTGGGAAAGGCCAGGATCCTAAATGTGAGAACACATTCGGAACTAGGTACCTCATTTCCTTTCCTTTAATGATGTTCCCCACTCTCTCATCCATCACTCCCACCAGAAAATGGGATGCTCTAAGTAAAATATTTAATCATTTGAACACAGCGGCAGCTTTCTTCCTGTCAGCAGCGTAACGAGGGTCCGCAGCTCCCTCTCTAACTCTGCAGGATTTGTTCCCCATTGATTTGGCAATTCCAAACTTTATTCTCTTGCCAAGCGGCCAGCACGGGGCATAATCTCGCAATGAATGCAACATTTGGGGTTTCTGATGGAGAACCACACACACTGCTCCCAGCTACAAGAGTTCTTAGTCGGAGATTTAGGGAGATGCAAATGTAACCTCACTAACACTGGACAAAAATCAGAATGGTGAGGTTAGGGTTATGGATATGGGTAATTTTGGTTTTCCAGGCCTATGGTTCTAATTCCGACCTAACCTTAAAAGAGAGGATAATTTCTCACACTTCTCTGGTCCCAGTAATCAGAGATTTTAAAAACAATGAGAGTCCTGTAACACTCTAAAGACTAACACATTTAATTTCTGAGAGCATAAGCTTTCGTGGGCTGTAACCCACTTCAGCCGACGAAAGCTTATGCCTGCAGAAATAAAACGTGTTAGTCGTTAGAGTGCTACAGGACTCATTGTTTTTGCTGTATACCGACTAACACGGCTACCCCTCTGGAAGTTTTCACAGATTTCAAAATTTCCATCTGTTCTGCCTCTGCTCCCTGGACAAATATTCTTCTCTCACACATCATGAACCAAAGACTACTGGAGACAGTGGAAATATTTCCTTTGACCCCGGTCGATTTAGGAGCAATTCCTAGAAATCCTTGGCTAGCGATTCACATCATCATCGCATTTCTGCTGTGATATGAAAGTCAATCAGGACCCCAGCACAACGTTCTAGGCGCTGCACAAGCAAATTCAGGTCATTAAGGGAAGGAGTTCGTCTCTCTCTCGTATAAGGAGCGGGATATGCAAATGAAGGTGACAGTTTCCTGTTTAAATCTGACCCTCTCTCTGCCCAGGCTGCAGCAGGAGAGACAATCTGCAGCCCCCAGTGTCTGTGCAGTTACCAGCCACGTCTCCCCTCCAACACCAGGGAAAATGAGACTTGCCGTCTACTTCGTTTTTATTGTGGCCACTTTGCAAGGTATTTTCTAACCTAAATACCCTGGGATTGTCGACGAATATTTTGTGTTCGCTGTTTTGATACTAATGTTCTTATCGCGTTTTTATTCCCAGGTGCTCGGTCCCAGATCAACCTGGTGGAGTCCGGAGGGGATGTGAAAAAGCCCGGAGACTCTCTGCGCCTCTCCTGCAAAGCCTCCGGCTTCACCTTCAGCAGCTACTGGATGGGCTGGGTCCGCCAGGCTCCCGGGAAGGGGCTGGAGTGGCTCGCCAGCATTGCTGGCAGTAGCGTGTACTACAGTGACTCCGTTAAAGGACGATTCACCGCCTCCAGAGATGACCCCAACAACCTGCTGTATCTGCAAATGAGCGGCCTGAAGCCCGAGGACACCGCCCGCTATTACTGTGCGAGATACACAGTGAGGGGAAGCCGCTGTGAGCTCAGACAAAAACCTCCCGCTGCGGGCAGCAGGGAAAGTCCCAGCTGCTGAGACACTGACACTGCGGCACTGGGAACTCAAGAGAGGAAGCGACGTGTTCATTGCCAGCGGCTCAGTCTGAGCCAAATCTAGCTTCTCACCGAGCACATCGATTCTGAAAACTCTCCCCGGCTTCACTGCGTTGTAGATGCGGCCAAAGGAAGGACAATCGTCATCGGGTCAGAGCCTCGCTTCTGTGAAGTGCGGACGCTCCGTGGATTCCAAGGCTGCTACCCCGCTTGGCTAACGCTGCTGTCCTGGCCCCTTTATTCCGACAGATGAAAACATTGAATCACACGGGATCGAGCTATGCCAGGAGACGAGGGGCCAGGCGCCCTCCCACAGGAATGGCAAGCCTGATTTCAGAAGGTTTTCTACCCATCCAGGTACAGATTTATTCAGTGCCCACAACAATCCGTCAGCAATAAGTAAAAAGGAATCAGTGAGAATCTAGGAATCAGGCCAGAAATGTGAGTCTTCTCTAAGGAAAGGGATATGCAAATGGCGGTGACAGTTTCTTGCTTAAATCTCTCTTTCTGCCCAGGACGCACCCAGAGACACAACCTGCAGACACCTCTTCCTGAGAACTTTCCCCTGAAGCACCAGGGAAAACGAGTTTTCTCCTCCATTTCCTTTTCCTTCCGGCAGCTCTGGCACGTATTTTCTCCCCACAAACACACTCGGGACCCAGCGGACTCTGCCTGTTCTTCTGCAGCGATAGTAACACAGTGTGTAAAGTTCTCTTCCTTCTTTTATTCTCCTGTGAATTAAAGGAGAAGGTGTTTCATGTTTCCGGTTCTCTCATTCTCCCCTCCTCTTCTACTCCTACATAGGAGCCTGGTCACAGATTGTTCTGACCCACTCTGGTCCAGAAATCATGGAGCTCGGAGAATCCAATTAAATACACCGTCAGGGTTACCTGCTATTATATGACCTGGATCACACAGGAGACAGGAAATGGGCCGCACTGGCTGGTCAGCGACCACGTACCTTCAACTACAAATTAATACCCTGCCAGCTTCACGGGCCGATTCACAGCCTCCAAGGAGAGCTCCACTTTCTACCTCCAAAAGACCAGCCTGAAACCCGAGGACACCGCCCTGTACAACTGCGGGAGACACACATAGAAGGGAAAGCAGAATCTGAGCTCAGACCAAAGAAATACCTGCCCCTGCAGAGAAAGGATTTCCTGGTGGTGGCGCTCACCCTCCACGGCCATGAGAACCGACCCGAAATATCTCCCCTCAGCCACCCCGCACACAGCTGTGACAGCAGAGAGAGGCTCCGCTGATCCCATCACCCCTGGGGAGACCAGGGAGCAGATGCCCAGGGTGTATTTCAGAGGAACAGGAAGAAGCAGCAGGTGCGTCCGGCCGTGCTCTGTTGATGCCTCCAGAGACTCACCAGGGCTTTCTGCTCAGACACTCTCCACTCGCAGACTCCCTCCTTTTCCCACTGAAGTCAATGGAGGGGCTGGGTCCTTAGCGAAGAGCAACAGGAATGAATGGCAGGGCCTGGCCAATAACGTACCAGGGACCTTCCCCGCCAGCCACTGGCAATTCTCTAGGGATGAAATTCACCCTTTGTACAGGGACCATCACAAGGGCCTGTCCAGCGACTGAGCACCAGCTGTGACATTATCCTGCCCGTGCAGCACGGTCCCTTCTCATCGCACTAAGCCATCGTGCTCCACAATCCTTCCCAGCCACACAGCCCAGCGCAGAGACTTTCCCGACGCAGCTTTGCACACTTGGTTTGCAGACTAGTTCTGCAGATTCCCAGAAACAAGGAATGGTTCAGTGATGTCAGGGGCTGCTAGGTTCTAACATTGACACCGACATCAAAAGGGCTGGGGGAGGCGGAAAGACATGATAGAGAGACAGAGTTACTTAGGTGAAATTGTTAGTATTATAACTTCCAAGATTTATTCTATGTGTATAAATACTCAAAGGGAAGTTCCTGTGTTAAGATCGAACCCTCAGATCTCCCCGACACTGGGTTTAAACTCGATACAGTGTCACACTCCTGCGAGATCTCCCCTTATATTGTCCCCACCCCTTGTCCCATGCAAATGAGCCGCCCGGGGCCCTCTTCATAGCCCAGTGGCAGGCCGCTCACACCGCTCAGAGCCAGCTCAGCTTCCCAGCCCGCCCAGGGAACCAGCCCGCCAGCCGCAGACATGGCCCCCAGCCTGGTCCTCGCCTTCCTGCTGCTGCTCCCAGCGGGTAAGGGTGGAATCTGCGCTCCAGCTGTGCCCCCGGTACCGCATGTTCCCTAGTAACCGCGCTTCTGTGAATCACTAAAACATTTCCTTTTTCTTTCTCTCCTCTGCAGGTGTCTATTCCCAGGTTAGCCTGGTGGAGTCCGGGGGAGGAATCAAGAAGCCCGGAGAGACCCTCAAACTGACCTGCACCGTGTCCGGTTTCTCTTTCTCTAGCTACGCGGTGCACTGGGCCTGCCAGCCAGCGGGGAAAGGGCTGGAATGGGTCGGAGCTATCTGGACTGATGGACGCACTGCTTATAGCGCGGGTCTCAAAAGTCGCCTCACCATCACCAGAGACACCTCCAAGAGCCAAGTGTACCTGCAACTGACCGGCCTGCAACCCGCAGACACCTCCGTGTATCACTGTGCCAGAGACACACAGTGAGGGAAAACCTACCAGAGCCAGCACTAAAACTAACCGTGCGGAGAACCAGCCTGCCTGTAAGAGCCGCTGAGAGCAGCAGCTGCCCACACAATCTGCTTTCTGCTTGGGTGGTTGTTTGCTTTCTGCAGATCGCACAGCAAGTTACCCCTCCCACCCCCACCCAAAGTCTCACAGTCTAAATACCACGGCTGAGAAGGGAACCCAGGAGTCCTGCCTCCCGGGGCCCCGCTCCACCAGTTTGTCTGTCATTCTGCGAAAAAGTGAGAGGGGGGAAAAAAAACCCAACCCCCCTGAGAACTTCTTCCTCCAACACCAGGGAAAATGAGACTTTGGCTTCCCTTAGTTTTCCTTCTAGCAACTTTCGCAAGTAATTAACCCCACTCAGTGCGCTGGGAGACAGAAAGTGATATCGCTCCCGTTAAAATGGATATGAATTGAAGTATTATTGTATTCCCAGGTGCCCGGTGCCAGGTGCAGCTGGTGGAGTCCGGAGGGGATGTGAAAAAGCCCGGAGACTCTCTCCGCCTCTCCTGCAAAGCCTCCGGCTTCACCTTCAGCGACCTCTACATGCACTGGGTCCGCCAGGCTCGCGGGAAGGGGCTGGACTGGGTGGCTCGGATTAGCTCCCGAAGTGGCAGTGAACAGCTGTATTCCCAGGCAGTCAAGGGGCGATTCACCATCTCCAGGGACAATCCCCACGATTTGCTGCACCTGCAGATGACTGGCCTGAAAGCGGAGGACACGGCCCTGTATTACTGTGCGAGAGACACACAGTGAGGGGAAGCCGGGCTGAGCTCGGACAGAAACCGTCCCCGGCCTCACTGCAGGAGGATTGTGCTGCTGGTGGAGTTCCTTGTCCGTAAAACGGATTGAGCCGGATGGGGATAAATAAAACAAACCAAGGCAGCCTGTCCTTTTATTTCACTCCCTGCCGGTTATTTATACCGCAGATCAGGTGGTGAATAGACGTTCCCAGTGACAAATAGCGGGCCCGTACCTCCTCGGTTCCCTCCCCTCCTGCAGTCTTTCCTCCCACCTGATTTCCCAGGTTTTCGGGGTCAGCCAAGCCTCCAGCCCGATGGGCCATGCTGGCTTGCCTTTATGCACCACTGGTGTTATGGATACCGCTTGGGGAGGGGAGATATTCACAGAGAGGAGCTATATTGTACCCGTGATTTGTATTACCGGCATTCATGATGCCTGGACCCTAATCCCTGCTGCGATCACAGATAACCATTAGCTAAAGGTGAACAGGGACGTGAGTGTTAGCCTGACTGAGGAGGAGGCTGGGGGATTCGAACAGGAATGGGCCTATGTGTGTGAACGTAAAGGGGAGTGAGACGGGGAATAGGAGTGTGAATGGAAATCCGAACAGGAAACGCTATTTCAGTGGGAGTGTGAATAAGTACATGCACGTGGCTATCAATGTCATCCTCAATGTGAATATTTAGTAATAATTTCCCTGCAGTAAAACCGGTTCTTATTCCCCAGTCCATCCTCTCTGCACTCTCACTCACGTATTCCATTCCTATTATATTTTTTAACAGCAGTGATATAAAGGGAGACATTTACAGACATGGGTCCCACACATAATTTGGAGAAATGTAGGGCTGGAGGCACCTCAAGAGGTCATTGAATCCAGTCCTTGCTGTGAGGCAGGACCAGGTAACCCTAGGCCATCCCTGACAAGTCTTTGTCGAGCCTGGTCTTAAAAACTTCCACAGACTCCACAGCCTTGGAAACCTATTCCACTGCTTAGTTCTCCGGAGAAACGTTTCCCCTGGGATCTAAATGAAATCTCCCTGGCTGCAGATTAAGCCCCTTACTCCTTATCCTAGCTCGGTGGCCATAGAGAAAAATTGACCCCAGTCCTCTTTACAACAGACCTTAACACGGCTGAGGACTGTAATCTGGTCTCCGATCCGTCTTTTTTCTCTAGACGACACAAACCCAGTTTTCTTTCACCTTTCCCCACAGGTCTGGGTTTGTGAACCTTGGACCGTTCATGTTAATTTTTCTCTCCACTCTCTCCAGTTTGTTCAGTTCTTTCTCCCAGTGCAGTGCCCAGAAATGGACCCGTGCTGCAGCTGTGCAGCTCACCCATTATCTCCTGTGTCTTACCTATGACAGGCCTGGTAATACAGCCCAGACTTATATGTGCCTGTTTTTGCCAATTGCACCACACTCTTGTCTGGTATTCAGTTAGCAATCCAGATCCCCTTCGGCAGTGCTACTGCCTAGCCAGTTATCCCCCTTTTACAGGTGTGCATTGGGTTTTTCTTCCTCGGTGTAGGACTTTGCATTGTCCGCACGGAACGTCATCATGCTGAATTCAGACCGACTCGCAAAGGTCCTTCTGAATTTTAACGCTGTCCTCCCACGTGCGTGCCATGCCTCCCAGCCTGCTGACATCGGCACGTTTGATAAGCACACACTCCTCCTTAGTATGCAAGTCATTAACGAAAACATCCATCGTCACTGGCCAACCACTCTCACCCGTACAGACTCCAACGCAGAGGTTCACTCCTTCCCTCTGTGCCTCTCCCTTCTGCAGCCATCTAGCCCCGCAGAAACCCAAATTAACGTCCTGCTCCCCACCCCACTATACCCCCCCCCAAGCCACTTTACTCATAGCAGAACAGCGTCTGCTCAAAGCTACCCCCACCCCCACCCCAGCTATTCTCGGGGCCACACAGCTGGGTTGGCTCCTTTCTAACTCAGGCGCCTCACTCGTCTCCAAGGCCGTGCCCCCTCTGGGGATCTCTCACACGCACCCCTAGGGCGGGAGCTCACATTAATACCGTCACAGCCCCTCCTGCCAGCGATATGCAAAAACCGACCGCTCTTCCTTCCTACTTAACGACACCCCACCGCCTCCGTCCACACACAGAGTCCCGGATCCGGCTCAGGGACGCCTGTTCGCGTCAGACCCAACCGTTCATTGCTTCCCCCCAACCGCTCCATGGCTACCTGGCCTCTGGTGCAGCTGGTCCTGGCCCTGACCACCCTCTCCTGTGAGTTGGGCTCGGCTTCGCTCCTTTCTCCGCTTGCCCATCATTTAGTCTGATAATCTGAATTTCACGGGCCATCTCTCACTTTGCATTTCCCCCCCAGGTGCCCGCTCACAGGTGGTGCTGACCCAGTTGGGGACGGCGGTGAAAAAGCCCGGAGAGTCCCATACGGTGAAATGTGCAGGCAGCGGTTTTAACGTGATGAGCACTAGTATGTATTGGATCCGGCAGGCTCCGGGAAAGGGGCTGGAGTGGCTGATTTACTATTATTCAGAGTCCGACAAGCGCTACTCCCCGACAATCCAGGGGCGATTCACCGCCTCCAAGGACAGCTCCAATTTCTATTTGCAAATGACCAGCCTGAAGCCGGAGGACACGGCGGTTTATTACTGTGCGAGAGACACAGGGAGGGGAAGCCTGTTGTGCTTCATACAAAAACCAGACGTCTGAAGGCCCACGGACCGTGTTAATCAGGAGGGGGCAGCAGATACACAGAGGAGGAAGGGAAAATCACACAAAGCGTTCTCGTGCGGATAGCTAGAAACTGGGGCCACAGTGAAAAAGTTTTTCTTTCTCCCCTATGCGGTGGCTCTGCTCCAGGCTGGTTCAGCGGTCAGAAAACCCAGAGAGTCTTGTACCCTGTCGTGTAGCGTGAGCAGGTTCAAAAGATTGGGCAAGCTAGTGCGATGAGAAAACCACCCTGTGTCTCTGGCGCACAGGGGCGCTTCACAGCTTCCCGTGGGCGCTGGGCACCCCAAATCTCGATGAAATCAACAAAAATTTGGGGCAAAACCAGAAGCAATTAAGTTCTGTGGCCTGTGCTGTGCAGGAGGTCACATGGCTGGTTACAGTGATTCCTTCTGACCCTAAAATCTATGAGACCCACAGTGGAGCAGGAGATTATTGGGAAAGCAGTCTGCAGAGGATGGGTAATACACGTGCGATTATCAAAGGGCCTAAAATCAAATTGAAATTTGTTGGGTGTGAAATCTCTAAGTACCTGAAACCTTTTTCAAAACGGTGTCCTGCAGCTCTGCTTCTAACACAGCCTCGAGACAGAGCAGCAGTTTTCATGCACCTATTAACCTCATACTCAAAAAAAGTTTATCATCTGCATCTTCCCTGTTCATTGACCAGATATTTTTGTGTGTTCCTCATCCCAAAGACTTTAAAATTAATGGGGTTTTTTGCATAGGCACAAATATTTAGTGGTTCAGACCATTGATTTCTGTTTTTCGGCTTTGGTCATTCAAGTCAGCTGTTTATTTTTCCCTGCCCCCAAAATAGAATCAGTATGACATCGCACTGTGGAAGGTACTACAGAGTCACACCAAATGAGAGGAAAAAGCAGGAGAAATCAAAGCACAAAGCCTCACAGATCTAGAAAGTCACAGAGCTACCCCTGAAGACATTGTGGAGAGATGTTCTATAATTGTGCAATGTTGACTTAGAAAGGTATTAAATACTTTGTATAAGTATCAATGTCCTCTCTGTCGGCTCATCAATAAACTATTATCTATACAAGAAGAGAACGTAAGGCCAATTCAGATTACCGTGCCTTCCTTTCATCCATTCCTATATCTATCTATCTATCTATCTAATCTGCCAAGAAAGAGATTTCCGCTACACGTGGATATTGTCCTTTCCCCTCTCTGCCCAGTGCTCCTCTATATGATCAATGGGAAACCAGTGAGAAGAAAATGATGCTGGTTCCGGAGTGGGTTTAAAGGTGATTAAACGAGTTAGGCATTTATTTTATTGATGATGGAATTTCATGGGGGTGAGAACGTGTGTCCCTCAGGTTACGTTGTAAATCCCAGTCTCAGGGAGTGGACAGAAAAGGGGAAGTGGCATTGATCACTCACAAAATCAAAATCACTGAATGCAGCAGGAAAGTTAGTGGGATGAAAACCACAGAAAAGGGATGCACTGGGGGTGAGGTGTCATATTTTAAAAGGGTCCCAAAGGAGTTAGGTGCAAAACTATATTGACCGTCAGTGCGAGCCGGGGACCTAATTCCATTAGAACTCTTTGGACCTCCCGGCCCACAGCTATAATGCCAACCTAGCTGTAAAAGAGAGGAGAATTTCTAACACTTCTCCGAGCCCAGTTATTGTGGGCTGTATAATTTCCAGCTGTTCTGCTCCCTGGGCAAACATTCTTCTCTCACACCTCATGAGCCGAAGGCCACTACAGACGTTGGAAATGTTCACCTTGTCCTCGGAGGATTTGAGAGCAATTCCTAGAAATCAATGGCGAGCGATTCAGATCGTCTCCTTGTTCCTCCAGTGACAGGAAAGTAAGTCAGGACCCCACCGCAGTGTCCTAGGCGCTGCACGAACACACAGTGAGGAATAACGTCTGTCAGAGACTCAGTGAAACGAGTTCAGATGAACAAGGGAAGGGTCTGTCTCCCGTATAAGGAGCGGGATATGCAAATGGGGCTGACAGTTTCCTGTTTAAATGTGCCCATCTCTCTGCCCAGGCTGCACCCGGGGAGAAAATCCGCAGCCTCCAGTGTCTGTGTAGTTACCAGCCAACTCTCCCCTCCAACAACAGGGAAAATGAGACTTTCCGTCTATTTCATTTTCATGGTGGCCGCTTTACAAGGTATTTTCTAATCTAAATACCCTGGGGTTGTCGACGAATATTTTGTGTTTGCTCTTTTATACTAATGTTTGTATCATGTCTTTATTCCCAGGTGCCCGGTCCCAGATCAACCTGGTGGAGTCTGGAGGGGATGTGAAAAAGCCCGGAGACTCTCTCCGCCTCTCCTGCAAAGCCTCCGGCTTCACCTTCAGCAGCTACGAGATGAACTGGGTCCGCCAGGCCCCGGGAAGGCACTGGAATGGGTGGCTTATATAAGTAGTAGTGGGGGTACTATCTACTACCTTGATTCAGTGAAAGGCCGATTCACCATCTCCAGGGATAACTCCAACAGCCTGCTGCATCTGCAAATGTCTGGCCTCAGATCCGAGGACACCGCCCGGTATTACTGTGCAAGACACACAGTGACACAAAACCTATTGCTGCTAATACAAAAACCCGGGCTGCAGAGTCCAAACGCCACGTGGGGGCAGCAGAGACCTAAACCACCGGGCTTGGGGCACAGAAATGAGAACAGGCCTCAGAATACAATACAAATCTGCCACCAGGTTTTATCTATTATATTCTTAAGCTATGTCACCCGTTTCTACACAATTTCCCTCTGGGCCTGTGGTGAGTATACCACCCCAGCAGAGCTCACAGGTGATTTACTCCCAGTCAAGAGCGGAGGATCCCCAGGTTTCTTCTTGGACAGAATCACCTGATTCCTGACGTGTCCTGATCTGCTGGTCCCTGGTGCAGCTGGTGGAATCCAGAGGGGATGTGAAAAAGCCTGGATACTCTCTCCACCTCTCCTGCAAAGCCTCCTGCTTCACCTTCACCAGCTGCTGTTTGAACTGGCTTCCAGGTGTGGATGAGAATGAGTGTCTGCCACAGACATCTCTGGGAGTGGCACATGTGAGGCCAACTCAGAGCAAGGGCTATTTATATTTACCATCTCCCGGGACAACCACAGAGACGTGCTGCATTTGCCCATCACCATCTTGAGCCGCGAGGACACCGCCTGGTATTACAGCGAGATACTCAAGTCAGACCAGTCCCTCTCAGTGAGTTCTCTGGTTATGGAGTGCCCAAGGTCTGGGAAAGGCCAGGATCGTAAATGTGAGAACACATTCGGAACTAGGTACCCCGTTTCCTTTCCTTTAATGATGTTCCCCACTCTCTCATCCATCACTCCCACCAGAAAATGGGATGCTCTAAGTAAAATATTTAATTATTTGAACACAGCGGCAGCTTTCTTCTTGTCACCAACATAACGAGGGTCCGCAGCTCCCTCTCTAACTCTGCAGGATTTGTTCCCCATTGATGTTGCAATTCCAAACTTTATCCCCTTGCCAAGCGGCCAGCACGGTGCATAATCTCGCAATGAATGCAACATTTGGGGTTTCTGGTGGAGAACCACACACTGCTCCCAGCTACAAGAGTTCTTAGTCCGAGACTTAGGGAGATGCAAATGTAACCGCACTAACACTGGACAAAAATCAGAATGGTGAGGTTAGGGTTATGGATAAGATTATGGATAGGGGTATTTTGGTTTTCCAGGCCTATGGTTCTAATTCCACCTAACCTCAGAAGAGAGGATAATTTCTCACTCTTCTCTGGTCCCAGTAACCACAGATTTTTAAAACAACGAGAATCCTGTAGCACGTTAAAGACTAACACATTTCATTTCTGTAAGCATAAGCTTTCGTGGGCTATAAACCCACTTCAGCCCACGAAAGCTTATGCCTGCAGAAATTAAATTTGTTAGTCAGAGTGCTACAGGACTCTCATTGTTTTTGCTGTATACCGACTAACACTGCTACACACTGCTTCACAAATTTTAAAATTTCCATCTGTTCTGGCTAAATATTCTTCTCTCACACATCATGAACCAAAGACTACTGGAGACAATGGAAATATTTCCTTTGACCGCGGTCGATTTAGGAGCAATTCCTAGAAATCAATGTCTAGCGATTCACATCATCATCGCATTTCTGCTGTGATACGAAAGTAAATCAGACCCCAGCACAACGTTCTAGGAGCTGCACAAACACACACTGAGGCAAGTAACTCCTTCTATCGCAACTGAAAGAAACTAATACTGGTCATTAAAGGAGGTGTTCGCATCTGCTCTTATAAGGAGCAGGATATGCAAATGAAGGTGGTAGTTTCCTGTTTAAATCTGACCCTCTCTCTGCCCAGGCTGCAGTGGGAGAGAGAACCTGCAGCCCCCAGTGTCTGTGCAGTTACCAGCCACCTCTCCCCTCCAACACCAGGGAAAATGAGACTTTCCGTCTATTTTGTTTTCATTGTAACCACTTTGCAAGGTATTTTCTAAGATTAATAACCTACATTTTTTAACCCAGAGAGGCAGACGAATATTTTGTGTTTGCTCTGTTGTTATTAATGTTTCTATCGCGTCTTTATTCCCAGGTGCCTGGTCCCAGATCAACCTCGTGGAGTCCGGCGGGGATGTGAAAAAGCCCGGAAACTCTCTCCGCCTCTCCTGCAAAGCCTCCGGATTCACCTTCAGCAGCTACGGGATGCAATGGGTCCGCCAGGCTCCGGGGAAGGGACTTGAATGGGTCGCGTATATAAACACCGGTGGGGATACAACATATTACCCTGACTCAGTGAAAGGGCGATTCACCGCCTCCAGGGACAACTCCAAGAGCGAGCTGTATCTGCAAATGAGCGGCCTGAAGCCCGAGGACACCGCCCGCTATTACTGTGCGAGAGACATACACAGTGAGGGGAAGCCGCTGTGAGCTCAGACAAAAACCTCCCGCTGCGGGCAGCAGGGAAAGTCCCAGCTGCTGAGACACTGACACTGCGGCACTGGGAACTCAAGAGAGGAAGCGACGTGTTCATTGCCAGCGGCTCAGTCTTAGCCAAATCTAGCTTCACACCGAGCACAGAGCCAAGGCCGGTCCCGACCTGACTGAGAAGGGCTGGACCTGAACCTTTCCCCCTATTTTTAATACATCTTAAAATCAGTCTGTGTGCAAATAAAGGACTCCTATTCTATACCCACTTAAAGTAGGCGGAGGTGGCGGGGGAGCGGGAGGGAGAAAATGGGATGAACAAAGCCACACCTACTGTCAGATTAAAAAAATGGACACAGTGAAGCTAACAACCGGAGCTGTCTATCGCAGCAATATTTGCTAAGTGGTATCACACACGTTGTAGAACTACACGGCTCCTTTCCAGCTCTCGAGAAGCAATTTTCAGTCATTGATTTTTTGCAGCAAATTAACAACCTAACCTGGAATCCTGAAAAAGAAACCCAAAGACGATTCCGTGTATCTAATTTGGGAATTGGGTATTTAAGCATGAGGCTCCCTCTGTCCTGCCTAGAGAGAAATGCATGCAGGGGCGGATCCAATGACCATCGCGATCGATTCTGAAAACTCTCTCCGGCTTCACTGCGTTGTAGATGCGGTCAAAGGAAGGACAATCGTCATCGGGTCAGAGCCTCGCTGCTGTGAAGTGCGGAAGCTCCATGGATTCCAAGGCTGCTGCCCCGCTTGGCTAACGCTGCTGTCCTGGCCCGTTTATTCTGACAGATGAAAACATTGAATCACACGGGATCAAGCTATGCCAGGAGACGAGGGGCCAGGCACCCTCCCACAGGACATGGCAAGCCTGATTCAGAAGGTTTTCTACCCATCCAGGTACAGATTTATTCAGTGCCCACAACAATCCGTCAGCAATAAGTGAAAAGGAATAAGTGAGAATCCTTTACACTTGTTGAATAGCACTTTTCAGTTATTGATTATTGGTAGCAAATTAACAACCTAGCCTGGAATTCTGCAAAATCAACCCCAGGAGCACTGCCTGTATCTAACGTGGGAATTGGGTATTTCAGCAGGAGGCTCCCTTTCATATGTATCCTTCGGTCAAATGTCACTGAACTCTAGGAATCAGGCTAGAAATGTGAGTCTTTTATAAAGATGGGGATATGCAAATAGCGGGGACTGTTTCTGGCTTAAATCTCTCTCTCTCTTTCTGCCCAGGACGCACCCAGACAGACAGCCTGCAGACACCTCTGCCTGAGAACTGTCCCCTGAAGCACCAGGGAAAATCCGACTTTGGGTCCATTTCTTTTTCCTTCCGGCAGCTCTGGCAGGTATTTTCTCCCCACAAAGGCACTCGGACCCAGCGGACCATGACTGTCCTTCTGCAGTGATAGTAACTCAGTGTGTAAAGTTCTCTTCCTCCTTTTATTCTCCTGCACAGACGGGGAAGGGATTTCCTGGTGGTGGCGCTCACCCTCCACGGCCACGAGAACCGACCCGAAATATCTCCCCTCAGCCACACCGCACACAGCTGTGATAGCAGAGAGAGGCTCCGCTGATCCCATCTCCCCTGGGAAGTCCAGGGAGCAGATGCCCAGGGTGTATTTCAGCGGAGTAGGAAGAAGAAGCAGGTGCATCCGGCCGCGCTCTGTTTATGCCTCCAGAGACTCACCAGGGCTTTCTGCTCAGATACTCGCCACTCACAGACTCCCTCCTTTTTCCACTGAAGTCAACGAAGCAGCTGGGTCCTTAGGTAAGAACAACGGGAATGAAAGGTTATTGGCGAGGCCCTTCGAACCAGGGACCATCCCCGCCAGCCACCGGCAAATCTCTAGGGATGAAATTCACCCCTTTGTACAGGGACCAGCACAAGGGCCTGTCCACCGACTGAGCACCAGCTGTGACGTTATCCTGCCAGTGCAGCACGGTCCCTTCTCATCGCACTAAGCAATCGTGCTCCACAATCCTTCCCAGCCACACAGCCCAGCGCAGAGACTTTCCCGAAGCAGCTTTGCACAGTTGGTTTGCAGACCAGTTCTGCAGATTCCCAGGAACAAGGGATGGTTCAGTGATGTCAGGGGCTGCTGGGTTATAACATTGACACCAACATCAAAAGGGCGGGGGAGGCAGAAAGACATGATAGATAGAGAAAGAGAGAGAGTTACTTAGGTTAAATTGTTAGTATTATAACTTCCAAGTGTTGTTATATGTATATAAATACTCAAAGGGAAGCTTCTCTATAGCGTTCCCCCCCACACCCTCCTGCAACCCTCAAGCCGCACACCCCCAGCCCCTCCCACGGGCCACAGCTCATCCTCGATCTCTATATTACTGTGCTTTTTGAACCTTGAATATTGCTTTATTGTTTTGTGCTTAAACATTTCCTAATAAAACGTTTTATAACTTCCAAGTGTTGTTATATGTATATAAATACTAGCTTCTCTATTAAATTGAACACTCAGATCTCCCCGACACTGGGTTTAAACTCGACACAGTGTCACACTCCTGCTAGATCTCCCCTTATATTGTCCCCACCCCTTCTCCCATGCAAATCAGCCGCCCGGGCACCCTGCTCATAGCCCAGTGGCAGGCCGCTCACACCGCTCAGAGCCAGCTCAGCTTCCCAGCCCGCCCAGGGAACTAGCCGCCAGCTGCAGACATGGACCCCAGCCTGGCCCTCGCCTTCCTCCTGCTGCTCCCAGCGGGTAAGGGCGGAATATGCGCTCCAGCTGTGCCCCCCGTACCGCATGTGCCTAATAACCGCGCCTCTGGGAATTACTAAAACATTTCCTTTTTCTCCCCTCTGCAGGTGTCTATTCCCAGGTTAGCCTCGTGGAGTCGGGGGAGGAATCAAGAAGCCCGGAGAGACCCTCAAACTGACCTGCGCCGTGACCGGATTCTCTCTCACTAGCAATGATATGAGCTGGGTCCGCCAGTCAGCGGGGAAAGGGCTGGAATGGGTTGGAGCTATCTGGAGTGGTGGAGGCACTGCTTATAGCGAGGCTCTGAAAAGTCGCCTCACCATCACCAGAGACACCTCCAAGAGCCAAGTGTACCTGCAACTGACCGGCCTGCAACCCGCAGACACCTCCGTGTATTACTGTGCCAGAGACACAGTGAGGGAAAACCTACCAGAGCCAGCACTAAAACTAACCTTGTGCAGAACCCGCCTTCCCGTGGCAGTGACAGAGCAGCTGCTGCCCACGCAATGTTCTCTCTGCTCGGCTGGTTACTCGCTTGGCACAGATTCCCGAGCGTGTCACAAGCGCTTCTCAACATCGTGTCGCCTCATCCCGAGTCCAGCAGTGACTCCGAATTTCAAAGACTCAGAGGGAACCCTGCGGTCCTGTCTGCCAGCCTCCTGCTCCACCAGTTCTCCCACGTGCTGCCAGGAACTGAGAGGGAAAACCCCAGCAATATTCACACTGGAGGAAGCAACGATCCTTCCCTCCCACGGCCGGGCAGATTGTAAAAGGAGGAAAGTGAGACTCTTCTGAACAGTCTGGGCTGCACTGCAAGGAGCTGGGGCCGCTGCTCTTAGGTGGATGACGGTATCTGCGTCCTTGGTCCAAGAGCGCATTGATTCAGCGCCAGCAGCCAGTCAGTCACCCTGGCTCTATGCCTGCAGGTGCAGAGCGGGCTAACTCTATCCCCTCGACCCGCCGGTCTATCCCCTGTGGTGAAATTCAACCTGTGAGGAGGTCCCAGAATAAGGCCCGTGCACTTACTCAGCCCTGCGTCATGGATGTTCATATGTCACAGGGCTACTGCCGCCGTCTGTGCTGGGGAAAACTTCTCTGGTTTTATGGCATTTCCCCTAAAGTGCTTCCTTCCCCGGCTCCGGCTCCCAGATGCAACCTGGCAGAACCAATGAATCATGAACATACAGATTTACCGAGATCCATTTTTAGACGTGCACGGGGCGACCCCAGGAACACAGGGCATAGTTCATCCATAGGAACTCCTCGATCTCAAGCACCTGCTTAGAGATAAGCAATCCCGATTCCCCTGTGCTCTGCAAATTGTGCTGCAATTTAGCACTCTGGAAAGAGGGTGGGATGTCAGCCGGGTCTGATGAGCACCCCTTCTGCATCTCCGGCCTACACAATGAGAATGGTCATGCTGGGTCAGACCAATGCACCACCTAGGCCAGTATCTTGTCTTCCAACAGTGCCTAAAGCTGGGTGCTTCAGAGGGCATGAACACAACAGGTAATCATCAAGTGACCCATCCCGTCACCCATTGCCAGCTTCTGGCAAACAGCAATCCCTGCCTACCCTGGTTAATAGCCATTGATGGACCTATCCTCCATGAACCTGTCTAAGTCTATTTTGAAGCACGTTATAGTCTTGGTCTTCACAACATCCTCTGGCAAGGAGTTCCACAGGTGGACTGTTCTTTGTGTGAAGAAATACTTCCTCTTTGTTTATTTTAAACGTGTTGCTTATTCATTTTTTGGCAGGGCCTGTGGTTTACATGGGCAGGCACAAGTCTTGTGTCACAAGTGTTTTATACAGGCTGATAAAAACGTGGGATGAATTCCTTGAAATCTGATTGGGTGGGAGTGCTTTCAAAGTGGGTGGGCCATGGCCCACTCATGCCCACCCATAGCTAGAGAGCCAGGGAAGGGCCTGGAGTGGCTGCTAGGTACCACCAACCTTCAGTCGCAATCCGCTCTGCACCAGGAAATCCAGGGTGAGTCACACCCTTTCAGGGCACCCCAGCTTCTACATGTAGATGACCGGGCTGTGAGCCAAATATACCCCCCTGTATTGCTGTGTGGGGACAGAGACAGGGCCATGAGCCTGGCCACACAAACCCAAGGTGAAGAATCGCCTTTGTCCCATCCACCACCTGGGGGAAGCAGTGACACACACACACACACACACACACACACACACACACCACAGCGGTGGGGACCAGAATGAGGATGGGCACCAGGATTGAAGTGCATAGGACACCAGCTTTTAACTCCGCAGTTCATGCACTAAATCCACCAATACAGAGCACAAACAAAGGTTTGCTTCTTTTAACGTGCGTCTCACTGGTTTTATGGCAAGCCGAGAGGTAAGGCCAGGGAGTGAATCAAATTCTCCCATTCTCCATATGGTAAAAGACACCCTGAATATTTCTTACTTAACACAGCACCTGTCAGAGGTGGAGCAGGCCGCTTCTGGGAAAGGGGGATGAGCCAGGGCTTCAGTTGTAGCTACTTCCCAGGGACCAGGGCATTAATCTGTCTGCAGGGGTGTCTCAGACGTGTGA
>NW_027131472.1:0-24054 GCF_026122565.2 Emydura macquarii macquarii
CTGAGCATGGCCTGTCAGAAGGTAGATTTTTCCTACATGACCATGTTTTACAGGCGTCTCGACAGAATAAATGCACAGCTTTCCAATCGCTTTCATCGCTCACAGGGAGCTGCTGATCAACTCACCATCATTCAGCCAAATACGCTGAACGCTGCACGGAAAGTGACGAGGAGCTGTATGGAGCTGGAAAATTGGCCAGTCATTCCAACAGACATTTCTTCTGCTTCTCCTGGGCAGTTGTTTTCATTCAGATCTGTTTACAACGGCGGTTCCCAAACTACCAGAGGCGTGGGAGTACATAAAGGTAGGCGCAAGCTGCGTGGGTTTGTATTTTTAAGAGCTCCAGCTGTCAGCCCTGGGCAGCTGGGGCTCATGCAGAAGGGCTGTGCACACCCGGGCAGAGGGCATAAAAGAGAGACCCGGATCTCCCGCCACCATGGGGTGACAGTGGGAGTCCCCAGCCACATGGGGTGGTGAAGGGCTAGTCCCGCACAGTGCTCTCTTAGCAACTGTGGCATTTCCATTTCTGATTCATCCTGAGCAAGTAGGGCAATCGGCTACTTATCTTAGGTGTCTGTACATGAAGCCTGGGAAACAAGCGGGAGGAATTGGAAGTCCTGGCACAGACAAGGAACTATCATTTCTTTGGAATTATTGAGGCTTGGTGGGAGTTGGTCTTGGCAGATGTCACCAGAATCTGAGACCTCATGGACTACGCCCGATGGGCTGGCTAGATACCATGGCACTCACCCAACACACAGAGCTGCCACTTCTCGTGTGCTCACCTTGTGCTCCAGGAGGTGAGGGTTGTCTTGGCCCCTACATCTCTTCTGTTTCCCTACTGGCCCCAGCCTTTCTTAGGTGTTAAAATGGGTGTCACCCATCTCTCCTAAGTCCCCCTGGCGGATGGTTCTCTTGGCGGGTCATTGGTGACTCCACCCTCCGGACGAGTCACACATGCTCTCCCCTTCCAGGGTACACAGATTCTAGTTCTTGTCACGGTCCTGCTATGGGGTTGTATCACTAAGGCTTCCTTTTTGAAGGCTCTGCCTTCCTCGACAACCCAACAGGGGCCCATCTTGCTTCTCTCAGTTGGTTTCTCTTTTCAGCAGCCTTCCCTGACCTCAGACTGCAACCAGAGCAGCAGGGCCCATCACGGTACCCTCACCTGGTCTGGCTAGGTTCTGGGCTCAGTCCCCTGGGCTCACTCTGCTCTCACTGACATGTCCATGGTCCTGCCACTCTTCTGCCCAGTCAGGCACCCGATCTTTGGCAGCCTTCCTTGCCCTCAGTTCTGTCTGCAGTGAGCTGTATCCAGCGCTGGTGGTCTTCTAGGCAGCTAGGCATCAAGTCCTCCTTTTTCAAGTTCCAGGAGGCAACTGAAGGAAGGCTCTGCCTCTGCTGCTTTCTTTTAGATGAGTATGGCCCTTCTGGCCCCTGATTGGATGCTCCTCTGCAGCTAACTCACTTCTCATCCATCTCAACAGAAGATTTCAGGCATATCCAGAAATGAAACAAACATTTTTCATTTTTAACAGGTCACCTTGACAGTACTGCTGTTAGAGTATCCCAGAAGTTTAACCAAATTCTAGTCCAGTGACCTCTGTGAAGAGATGTTTAAATAACAGGTACAGAGGTGCTCGCTTGTAAAGCAACTTACCTCCAAGCCGTTATCACAAGCTCTGCCTACATCACTGCAAATGCTGAAAATAAGGAACATGCATAATTTGAAAATAGCCTTTCCAAATGTTGTTCCTGCCCTGTGCATTAACCCGGCACTCCCAGTCCCACCCTGCAGTGGTGAATGGTCTTTTTTGCATTGAAAAAGGACAAAAAGTGCTTTAGGTGCTACAACGGGTCAAGGAAGACTTAATCTTACTCTGTTGTCCATTCAGTTGCAAACTCTGTAGACTTCTCCAGTTTAATTGAAACAATTGACGCAACAAAGACATGCCAAAAAATCTGAAGACATTTTCAGCATTGTAAATCAAAACCAAACCACTGCACATGGCGACTGCTCTATTTATTTATTTTATGTACATATGTGTGTATTCTATTTACTGCAGGGCTACTATTGCTGGTACCTTAGTGGAAGATAAGCAACCATCGGCAACTTGAACTGGGAAATAAGTCTTGTACAGCTGTGTGCTGGGTCAGAGACAACTTCAGTGTGATCTCTCGTCTTTTACAATCGTTCCACATGAGGGCCTGCAAAATATGTTTGTCACCGGGCATGCAAAAGGTTAATCCAGCCCTGCAACCAAAGATCTTCATCTAGACAAAAAAGGTACAATATCCATACCCCGCCTGCATGACAAAAAAAGTGCAGTTAGTGCATGTCAGAGTTGGGGAAAACGGGGATAGATTCTGTTGACAGCGTGGAAAGGAATACCATTATAACTGTGTTGAAGTGTTGGATTTCCCTAACCTCACAAAGAGAGAGTCCAGACACCTAACTTTCTAAGACCACTGCCTATCAAAGGCACTTCTACTCCTTGGGAACCATAAGACGTGAAGTGTAACATTATCAGGCAAGTCTGTCAGATAATCCAGGCCAATAACCAATCTTTGAGAAGGGTTTCAAGTTGTTCAGACTGCTATAGCTCTCAGAAAAAGGCATGAGGCAGTGCATGGAATTCAGAACACTCTTACTGAATAAAATTAAACAGCCTGAAAGAAAAAATGACCTTGCAGAGGAGGTAGAAGAAAGAGAGAGAGCCAGGAAAGAATAATTAAGATAAGGTTTAGGGCTGTCCTTTAAGGTGGAGTCAAAGATGAACCCATTCTATTTCGAAAGCATGCCTTCTGGACCTTCCTAAAGATGTGAGATGACTCACAAACACTTATTGGTAGAGCTCAGAGCATTCCATTCCCCCACACAATACAAAGAGACGTGATATTAGCACTACACTACTTTCAGAAAAGTAGGCAGATTTTGAGAAGAGTCAGAGAAGACGGCAGTGAGTTTAGGCAGGCACAAAGTGCAGAACTTTGAAGGTTTAGCAATAAAACTTCAAAGAGAAAGGCACTGAATGAAGTTACAGCTTACCTTAGGGGACGTTGGAAGGGAGGAAGGTGATCAGGAACAGTCAACATAGATTCATCAATGGCAAGTCATGCCTGACCAACCTGACTGCCTTCTCTGAAGAGGTGACTGGCTCTGTGGATGTGGGGCAAGGGATGAACATGATATACCTTGACTTTAGCAAAGCTTTTGATACTGTCTCCCACATTATTCTTATCAGCAAGTTAAAGAAGTATGGCTTGGATGGATGGACTATAAAATGGATAGAGAACTGGCTAGAGCATAGAGAACAACGAGTAGTGTTTGATGGCTCCATGTCTAGCTGGCAGCTGGTCACAAGCGGAGTGCCCCAGAGGTCAGTCCTGGGGTCGGTTTTGTTCAACATCTTCATCAATGATCTGCACGATGGGGTAGATTGAACTCTCAGCAAGTTTCCAGATGAAACTAGGGGGAGTAGTAGATACCCTGGAAGGTAGGGATAGGATACAGAGGGATCTAAACAAATTGGAGGATTGGACCAAAATAAATCTGATGAGGTTCAACGAGGACAAGTGCAGAGTCCTGTACTTCAGACAAAAGAATCCCATGCACTGCTACAGACTGGGGATTGATGGGCTACGCAGCAGTTCTGCAGAAAAGGACCTGGGGATAAGAGTGGATAAGAAGCTGGATATGAGTCAGCAGTGTGCCCTGGTTGCCAAGAAGGCTAATAGTACATTGGGCTGCATTAGTAGGAGCATTGCCAGCAGATGGAGGAAAGTGATTATTTCCCTCTATTTGGCATTGGTAGGCTGCATTTGGAGTATTGTGTCCAATTTTGGGCCCCCACTATAGAAAGGACATGGAGAAGTTGGAGAGAGTCCAGCGGAGGACAACAAAAATGATGAGGGGGCTGGAGCACATGAGTAATGAGGAGAGGCTGAGGGAACTGGGCTTATTTAGTCTGCAGAAGAGAAGGGTGAGGGGGGATTTGATAGCGGCCTTTAACTGTCTGAAGCGCAGAGGATGGAGCTAGGCTGTTCTCTGTGGCGGTAGATGACAGATCTAGGAGCAATGGTCTCAAGTTGCAGTGGGGGGATCTAGGTTTGGATATTAGGAAAAGCTTTTTCCCTAGGAGGGTGGTGAAGCACTGGAACGGGTTACCGAGGGAGGTGGTGGAATCTCTATCCTTAGAGATTTTTAAGGCCGGGCTTGCCAAAGCCCTGGCTGGGATGATTTAGTTGGGGTTGGTCCTACCTTGAGCAGCGGGCTGGACTAGACACCTCCTGAGGTCCCTTCCAGCCCTAATCTTCTGGGATTCTATGATTCAGCCAATCTGCCCAGAGCAGAGCGGCAGCTCAGTCTGTCATGACTTTACAAACAGCTTCGGACAACTCAGTCAATACAGGAGCCAGGGTCACACGTACAAAGAATCGGGTTTATGCTCTGCCAATTGGCGCGTTGGTAAGAATGCAGATGGGGTCATGGTTAGAAACTGGGAGATAAATCCCGGTCTCATTTACACTGAGGCTGATGTGGGGTAACTGCACTGGCTCTCTTGGTGTCACTCAGGATTGACAGCGGTGTCAGCGACAGTGGCATTGGATCTGATCCCCTGGCGTGTCTCAGCTCGCAGCCTGGGTAGAATTTATACAAAACTACCTGGGACTGGCCAGACCAGGGGCCCTCCAACCCTGCAACCCGCATCTGATGGTGGCCAGCACCAGCTGCCCCAGAGGAATAGCCAGTGACCCAGACGCAGCAACCTACGGGATAGCCGCCCTATCGTCTCCCTGGTCCCAGGAGCGAGAGACATCGTGCCGTTGTGTAGCAGAGGGTGTGCAGCCTAGGTTCACACAGAAACATAGGTGTAGCAAGGCTGAGTGTTGCAGCGCCAGGTCCTGTGGCATGTGCTGATCCCTGAAGGGGGCTCAGGAAGCTGCACTTCCCCATGGCAGGATATTGCACCCAGGGGTTTATGACTAAGCTGGGGCAATCTGTGCTGCCCTCTCTCAGAGAGACTAGAAGATGGGAGGGACTGATACTCAGTGTGGAAATCCTATCTTTGAAACAAGGATGCACAAGAGCCTGTCCACCTGTCTATATTTGGCTCTCCCAACTGCTCACGGAGTTGAGGAAAATATCCAGGAGTCCTGGCCAATCTGAGAATAGGGAATGGACATCCTGCCTAATTCACACACCAAAGACATGTAACTAAGCAACCAGCAATCTCCCGGGGGCAGGTGGGTGTCTCAGACTGTAATGTAATGTGGACACACTGTAGTAGATTGTCTCTGATTGTTCCCATCCAAACCATCCCTCCTCCTGTGACCAACCCCACAACAGCCTTGTGGCAACTTCAGATATTCCCAACCTGGAAAAGCAACTTCAGGAAGTTCTGTCTGGGTTTCCAACTGGCAGGAATTCGCTGAAGCTTTGTGTCGTTTTGAGGAAGAGTTACTCATGCTGGCTCCTTTTTGTCTTCATGTCCTTTCTCCCCTCCCCTCACGTCTGCCTCTCTCCTCTTCCCTGCACACACTGAGCTGCTGATGGGGTTTCCTTCACCCCTCGACAGGCTGTGCAGGCTGCTCCTTCTTTCTCCATCCCCACTTTCCCTAGTAGAGGCAGAAACAGAGTTTCACCTAGTCTGTGCTGATAGTTCTATGATCTGTCACAGTGTGGTGTATCCGGCACCTGGTGTTGGTCCTGGGGGAGTGGGATCACTGTGGGGCAGCGCTGGGAGTTGTGGGGCTGAGGAGAGGGGTGGACACGGACAGGTGGGCAGCACTCGCTGTTTTTGGGGCAGAGGATGGGCGGTTCACAGGAACAACCAGCAAGCTGAGAGGTATGCACAGTATATAATGAGAGCTGGCAATTCTGCGTCAGGTCAGTGCCTAGGTAAATACAGCTGCCTTGTACAGAGCACCTGGCCGCTTGCTGACATAGTGAGCCCCTGGCACACAGAGCCTAAACCCGGGACTCTGGGATCATTTGTTAGCCAGCTCTGGTAGCCAATAATGTGGACAGTTGTACATACATTCCTCAATTTATGGCGTCGTATTAGTATTTTCCTCATCTGAAGTGTTCATAAATTCAATGTCTCCCGAGATACCTCAGTGGTGTGAACAGCACATCTAAAGTATCGTTTTCAAGGCTCCAAAGTCACATGAGATTTTTTCCACTTGAGGCTAAATTCAGCATTGTCATACATTTAAGAATGCCTTCAGTAGAGACAAGCACCAGTTTGCAGGGTAAATGCCTCCAGCTGACTCGTGTATGTGCTTCAGGGACGTGTTCACAGAGGCCCAGGCCAGAAGGCGCCACTGTGATCATCTAGTCTGACCTCCTGTATGGCACAGACCAGAGACCTGCCCCCAAAGGAAATTCTAAAGCAGAGCTTACAGAGAAACATCCAACTTTGGTTTAGAAATTCTCAGTGATGGAGAATCTGCCATGACCTTGGTAAAGCGCTCCAGTGGTTAATTACTCTCTCTCTCTTTAAAAAGTGCAGACATCATTTATAGTCAGAATTTGTCTAACTTCAACTTCCAGACATTGGATGGTGTCAGACCTTCTAGGCTAGCCTGAAAAGTCCATTACTCAATATTAGTTCCCTATGTGGGTACTTGTAGACTCTTATCAAGTCACCCCTTAACTATCTCTTTGTATCAACATGCATCGTTAATTGTGCACACCAGAAACAGAGAAATTTTCCAACTGCAGTTCCACCAGTGCTAAAGAAAGAGTTAAAATAACTTCTCTTCCTCTCTTGAAATTCCCCTGTTTATCATTCCAGGATCACATTGACTCTTTTGGTCGCAGGGTTACAATGGGAGCTCATGTTTAGCTAATTACCTCTTCACATCCCCCAAATCTTCTTCAGAGTCACTGCTTCCCACGATACAGTCCCCTAGTGTGTAAGCATTACCTGCCTTTTCTGTTCTTAGAGGTATATGTCTATGTAGCTCTATTAGAACACATTTTCTTTGCCTCGACCCAGTTTACCAACCAATCCATATCACTCTGAATTAGTGATCTGTCCTCTTCAATATTTACAATCCGCCTAGTCTTGTGGCATCTGAAAACTTGATAAGTATTTAAGCATGAAATATAGAGACAGTTCAGGATATCATACAGAAAGATCTGGATGACCTTGCAATCTGTAGTTCTAGAAATAGGATGAAATTTAATGGTGGAAAGTGCTAGGTCATGCATTTACGGACTAATAAGAAGAATTTCTGCTATAAGCTGTGGATGTATTAGTTGCAAGTGACAGAGGAGGAGACCGACCTGGGCGTATTGGTTGATCACATGTTTAAGGAAGATGAATTCAAATTGGAACAGGTGCAGAGAAGGGCTACGAGGATGATCCACGGAATGGAAAACCTGCCTTATGAGAGGAGATTTAAAGAGCTCAGCTCCTTTAGCCTAACCAACAGAAGGTGGAGGGAGCTATGATTGCTCTCTATGAATCCATCAGAGGGGTAAATACCAGGGAGGGAGAGGAATTATTTAAGTTTAGCACCAATGTGGACACTGTCACGCTGGCTGGATTGGGGGGCTTTTGAGGTGTATTCAGGAGCTCCGATTACTCCCTTCTATACCAATCTCACTTTGGGGGTGTCATGCTGGCTGGATCGGGGAGGGGGAGCATTTAGTATATTGTTTGACATCAGTGTGTCAAAATCATAATAATTCGTGTGAGATGTGCCATGTCAGGTACTGTTAGAAAGGCTGTAAAGTGCTAAGTAAGATGCTGATGTTTATGTCCATGTGGTATATGTGTAATGGAAGTTATGGATATATTTGAGATATCTGTATTTCAAATTGTGCTGTCTGGGTCACACCCCAGACAGGATGGCTGCAGAACAATAGCCTGCTTAATGGCACATTAAGAGCTTCTCAGGTGCAAGTGGTCCAGGGGGAGATGCCAGGGATAGACCTGATGATTCACCAGGACTTCCTCATGTGACTCTGGACTCCATTTTGGTTCCTGTGAAATTTCACGGGCAGCATGGCAAGGGCTAAAGGACACAAATGGCAGATGCCTGCCATCCATTTTGTCTTCAATCCTGTTCAGCCTTCAGCCACCTATCTACCTCTGGATCAACTCACCTGCAACTGAAGCTGTGAAACAAAGGACTGAGACCATCCAGGTGCTGGATGTACACCAGAGGGATCATACAAGCCTGCAAACTCCACATTTCTTCTAGAAACCTGATACTGATGGACTTTCAAATCATTTCTATGTATCTGATTGCTTTAATCCTTTCACATTTCTCTTCTAGTTTGTTTCTTTCTTTTTACAAAAAACCTTTAGTTTTATTTACTAAGGAATTGGCTGGCAGTGTGGTATTTTGGGTAAGATCCAAACTTATGTTGATCTGGTACCATGGCTGACCCTTTGGGGTCAGGAGAAACCTTTTTGGTAAAGAGTATAGAGTTTAAATAAGTGGTCTCTTTACTGGACCTAGTGGCTGATTGGGAGCCGGAGACTGAAATGCAGTAAACGGGGCTGTGTGTGTTTGTGCACTGGCTTCTTGATAACCAGTGTGGGGAATGAAAAGCACAGTTTGTGGCTGGTTGGGATGTCTCACTTCAGTGTCACCCACCAGTGTTGGGAGAATCTGCTCTCCTTTTGCAGCCTGCCCTCTCCTTGGCATTTTCAGGTGGCTACCCTGGGCACGGAAGGGTCACAGACACAAAAACTAATGGAGAGAAACTGGCCATTAGGAAGATTAGACTTGAAATGAGACTCTTCTTTATAAAGATCAGAGGAGTAAAGTTCTGGAATAGCCTTCCAAGGGGAGCAGTGATTGCAAAAAACCTTGCTGGCTTCAAATCTGAACTTGATAAATGTATGGAGGGGGTGGTATGACGGAACAGCCCAGTTTGGAAATTGACTGATCTTTGACTACTGGTGGTAGATATGCCAATAGCCCGTGAAGGGATGTTAGATGCGGGGGTTCTGACTTATTACAGAGAATTCTTTCTTGCGTGTTTGGCTGGTGAGTCTTCCCTCATACTCAGGGTTCAACTGATCAACATATTTGGGGTGGAGAAGGAATTTTCCCACAGGGCAGATTGGCCAAGGCTCTGGGGCTTTCTTTTTTTGCCTTTCTTTGTAGCATGGGACACAGCTCACTTGCTAGTGGATTTTCTGTACCTTAAAGTCTTTAAAGCATGATTTGAGGACTTTAATAACTCAGTCATTGGTCAGGGTCTAATACAGGAATGGAAGAGTGAGGCTCTGTGGCCTGCGTTGTGCAGGAGGTCAGACTAGATGATCATATTGGTCCCTTCTGACCTTAGAGTCCATGTGTCTATGAGAAGGGTAAGTAGCTGGTTTGCTGATGGGTGTCTCTGGTTACCCCTGTCAGTTAACAAGGCAGAATAACTAAACCACTGTACTTGCTACTTTCATGAAGGCACCCAACTCTCTCAGAGATATGTCTCACCAGTAGAAAGAAGGGAAGTAATGGAGCACAAAGCCCCAGCCTGGCATGATCATTTCTTTTTCCATAGGGAAAACATGGCTCATTTCTAACAGAGGAATCGCATTGTGGATCAGGCCTATAGTCCATCCCGTCTAGTGTCCTCTCTCTGACAGCAACAACCCCAGGGGCTGCTGAAGAAGGTGGTGGGGGATAACCTGACTTCCTGAGGGTGTCACCTTAACATCTAACAGCCGACAATGGCTTGCGCCCTGAAACATGCGGGTTTACAGGCTTTCCAAGATATTTATTTAGCTGTACCTAAGTTGGAAAAATATCTAAATGAGGTTCGTTAGCTCTGCACCAGATAAAAAAAAGATTTAGGCAGGTAGTTGGGCAGTCTCCAAGTTTTATTTCTGCAGAGGTTGGACACTTCCCAGCAAGTGGTCAGTGTGAGACCCCGAAGGCATGCTCTCTTGCATATTTATACAAACACAACCAAAAAAATTACATATGCATAAATTTTTAATGCTTATTGGTACACTTAAATTATTATTATTATTGCTATGAACGTTACACTTTTTATAACTATAAACATATGCATAATATAAAAGATAAGGGCAGAAGATTTAAACATACTTATTAAAATTGGTTAGTTAGTGTTAACTTGTACAAATTAAATTTATTATTTGATTGCACTAAAAACAACTAAAATAAAATAACTATAATCAATCAAACAATTATTTTCTTTCACCTATTGTAACGGAACATTCTGACTATCCATGTAAAGTTCCTAAACTTTTCGGATTCTTGCTCAACTTCCAGTCTCAACTTCATTTTGTGGCAGTGACTTCCTCTGTCTAATTATGCACTGAGTGAAGAAAGCATTCTTGTTTTAATCAGTTTTGCATTTGCCATGTTTCAGTTCAATTGAATGTCCTCTTGACCTTGTGTTATGAGACAGGGAGAACAGATTCTTCATACACTCTCTACCAGTGAGTATTTAATAGACTCTTCTCAGATCCCCTCTTCTTTCTCTCTTTTCTCAGATAATAATCACAGTCTTTTCAATCTCTTTCCCTAGTAGAGTTTCTAAACCTAAACCTAGATTGTGACGTGCAGGCTTGCTGATGGCAAGGGACTCCAGATCCTCTCCCTGCTCTTGTGGGAAACTTTCATGGCTCAGACACTACTCCTGGGGGAGTTGGCTAGCAAAAGGATCTGAGTTCTCTCTCCCACTCCTTTTCCACAGAGGCTCACCTGGCCTCAAGGGCTCCGCTCCCACTCTCTTGTGTGGCGGGGTCCCTGAAACACCAACAAGGCTGGGCCCAGCATCTCTGCGGGGCTCAATCCAAAACCTTGTTGTGGTCACTTATGAGAAGAACTTCGGTAGCTCTCTCCTCCCTGACCATGTCCCTGACTTGCTGATCACTACCTTAAATTCAATCCTGATACAACTTGTTAAACAGCAGCTGTAAGAAAATTAAGGAAAAAAAGGGGAAGGTTAAAGGAAAGAAGGGGCCCTGCCCTGTGGGGATGGGGATACCCGACCGACAGTCTGTGGGACATAAGAAAACTTCACAGTTTGTCCCTTATATGTCCCAGCCCTCCCCCCAATACCCTGGCTGTGCTGTGCTGATGCCAAGGGACTGATGGAAAGCCACCGAGAGTCAGAAAGCTGCAGTATCCTCAGTGTCTTCTCCTCCCCGTCATTGGCCCCCATCCGGGTCACATATCCCCTCACTGCACAGTCAAGGCCAGCCTACAAGGCAACATATTGTCTGGCAACATATCCCTGGAAAAGAGTCAAAGATGGAGTAGAGTGAGGAATGGTGAGAATCAACAACCATCTTAATGTAAAATAGGGCCGAGAGCATATGAGAAATCATCAGCGTTGGTGTCTGGAAGTCGCAGAAAGGCTGAGTGACAGGGCATGTGGGGTTGGTGGATGACAGGTGATTCTGAGAGAGATCAAGTGATGGTTAGAGTAATGGAACTTGGCAAAGGAGAGGTCAGTGCTTGGTGGTGGAGTGATAAGACATTAGGTGTGAGGAACTTCTGACACTACGAAATTCCTCAAGGCAGAGTTCAACGAAATTGGGACAAAGCACCCTTGATTAACAAGGAGACATCATTTCCCCCTCTTGTCACACAGGTTTAAAGTCAGTGGCCCTAGGCCCTACGTTCTGCAGGTGTATTTGCCCATTTTGTCACGAAGCTCTTTGGTTTTGACTCCATAAATGATAGGATTGACCATGGGGGGCACAAGGATACAGAGGTTGGCCAAGAGGATGTGAACGTGGGCAGCAATGTCCTGACCAAACCTGTGTGTCAGGACGGTGAAGAGGGTTAGGCTACCATACACCACTATCACACAGAAATGGGCTGTGCACGTGTTGAGGGCTTTCTGGTGGGCTTTCCTGGACTTGATCTTGAGGACGGCCCTGATGATCATCCCGTAAGACAGGCCAATGAATGTCAGGTCTAATCCACTGATCACAAATGTTATCACCAGGCCGTACATCCGGTTGATGCTGGTGTCCCCACATGACATCTTCACCACAGCGAGGTGCTCGCAGTACGTGTGGGGGATAACATGGTTGGCGCAGAATGGCAGCCTCCGTAGAAGCAGAGGCAATGGCAGAACCAAGAGAACAGCTCGTATCAAACCCACTAACCCTAGCTTAGCGATCCGTGCGTTGGTCAGGATGGTGGCATATCTCAGAGGGTCACATATGGCAACGTAGCGATCAAAGGCCATTGTTACGAGGAGGGCTGACTCCATAATAGTAAGCATGTAAATGAAGAAAGTCTGGGTGACGCAGCCATCTATAGTGATTCCTTTGAAACCGAACCAAAATATGCACAGTGCCTTCGGCATGACGCAGGAAGACATGCCAATCTCTGTGAGCGCCAACATGCAGAGCAGCAGGTACATGGGCTTGTGCAGGGTCTCCTCTTTGGCGACAACAAACAGAAGCATGCCATTTCCCAACAGGCTGGTGATGTAGAACGTAGAGAAAGGGATGGAAATCCAGATGTGCGCAGCTTCCAGCCCCGGGATGCCATTTAGGATGAACATTGGTGGGCCGGAGGAGGTAAAGTTGAAAACCTCCATGAGGTGGTCGAGTTGCCAATGACCATCTTAAATGCTCATATTCCTGTGAAGGGAGAGATGCCCACCAAGGGGGTTACACACGTGATTACAGGTAACACGGTCAATATTTTCTAGTTTCAACAATCTGGAAAGGCGGGTGAGCAGTGAGGTGGCCAAATTATTCCCCTCTAATCAGCACTGCAGAGGCTACATTTAGTTGTCTGTCCGGTTTTCAGAAAGGATGAGGAAAAATTGAATAAAGAGAGTGCAGAGGAGGGCAACAAAATGATTAAGCGGCTGGAGCACATGACTTATGAGGAGAGGCTGAGGGAACTAGGCTTGCTTAGTCTGCGAAGTGAAGAATGAGAGGGGATTTCAAAGCAGCCTTCAACTACCTGTAAGGGCGTTCCAGGGAGGATGGAACTAGGCTGTTTTCAGTGGCAGCAGATAAAAGAACTAAGAGGAGTGATATCAAGTTTCAGTGGGGCGGGTCTTGGTTGGATATTAGGAAAATGTTTTTCACTAGGAGGGTGGTGAAACGCTGGAATGGGTTACCTAGGGAGGTGGTGGAATTTCCATCCCTGGAAGTTTTTAGTGGGTTATTTGACAAAGCCTTGGCTGGGATGATTTAGTTGGGGTTGCTCCTGCATTGAGCAGGGGTTTGGACAAGACGACCTCCTGAGGTCCCTTCCAAACCTAATAGTCTATGATTCTATGATTTCCACATGACACCAAATTAGTTAGGCCATAGTCCAGTCCAGGAGTGTTCTCAGAGGGAGCTAACCAAGCCCGGTGAATGAGGAGCACGATGGGAGATGACGTTCGATGTCAAGAAGTGCAACGGAGATGCCTACTAGAAGGAAAAACTTGAACTCCTTAAATACTTTGCAAGGTTTCCACTTAACTCTCTGAGCTCAGGGCAGGGACCTGGTGTAATGGTTTACAGCTCTGTGAAAGGTTTCTGGACATTTCTATGGATAGTAAGAATCTTCCTTTCCCATAAATAGAGCTCAATAAATATCTTGGAAAGCCTGTACGCATGCCTGTTTCATGGCACAAGCCAATTTCTAGCTATTAGATGTTAAGGTGACACCCTCATAATGGTCCATGTTATCCCCCAAACACCTTCTTCGGCAGTTCCTGTGCAGTGGCTTTCAGAGAGTGGACATTTGACTAGAGAAACCATAGATTTGATCGACAATGAAATTCCTCTTTTGGAAATGAGCCAAGTTTTCCCCGTAGAAATACACATTATTATAGAAGCATAGAATCAGAGAGTTGGAAGGACCTCAGGAAGTATATAGTCCAACCCCCTGCTCAAAGCAGGACTAACCTCAGTTTAATAATCCCAGCGAGGGTTTTGTCAAGCCGCAGTTTTAAACCCTCTAAAGATGGAGATTCCACCACCTCCCTACTTAACCCATTCCAGTGCTTCACCACCCTCCTACTGAAAAAGATTTTCCTAATATCTGTCCTAGATCTCCCCCATTGCAACTTGAGACTATTGCTTCTTGTTCTGTCATCTGCCACCACTAAGAACAGTCTAGCCCCATCCTCCCTGGAACCACCTTTCAGGTAGTTAAAGGCTGCTATCAAATCCCCTCTCATTCTTCTCTTCTGCAGGCTAAATAAGCTCAACAGAGCAGCCTGGGATGCTGGGGAAGGAGATTATAGACGGGGTCAGACCTGCTGGGAGATGGAACCAGCTGAGGAGGAAAGATCAGTGGTTCTTTCTACTGGGGAAATGCCTGAAGTTGCGTCATTAAGATTCAACAACCATCCAAAATAAAAATTGAAAAAAAAAAATGAGTAAAAGTTGTGACACCCAGGCTATAATACTCTAACACACTTGGGGCCAGGAACACTCCCAGCACTGGCCTGGGACCAACAATCAGAAGAAGATTTGAATTTCATCAGTGTTGCCCGCCTGTCGTGTACCCCCCATTCCCTACCACCACCTCCCCCAGTGCCACCCGCTTGTCCATGTACAGCTCCCTCCCACTCCCAGCATCCCAGTGCTGCCCGCCTGTCTGTGCCCCCATGCCCTGCCCCTCCACAAATGCCAGTGCTGCCACACACTGATCCCACTCAGCCAGGACCTACACAAGGTGCAGGATACACCACACAGTGACAACTCGTACAAGTATCTACACAGCCTGGATTAAACACTGTGTCTGGGTGCGCTGGGGAAAAGGGGAAGGGAGGAGGAGCAGGCTGCATAGCCTGTCTGGGGGTGAAGGGAACCCCAGCAGCAACTCAGCGTGGGTAGGGAGGAGGGAGGGACGGACCCGAGGGGAAGGGATAGAGGACATGGAGACTAAAAGGAACCAGCACGAGTAACTCTTCCTCAAAACAACACAAAGCTTTAACGTATTTCTGCCAGTTAGAAAACCAGACGCAACTTCCTGATGTTGCTTTTCCATGCTGGCAATTGCTGAAGTTTCCAGGAGGCTGCTGTGGGATTGGTCACAGGAGGAGGGATGGGCTAGAGCGAGGAATGTGTCAGAAACAATCTACCACAGTGTGTCCACATTACAGATGCCCGTAAAGTCCCGGAGATTGCAGGAGCTAGTTACAGCTCTTTGAGGTGTGAATTAGGCAGAATTTCTAATCCCTATTTCTGGACTCCGTGCCACTGTGATCTGGATACTGTATATCCCATGCCACACACACACTTTGTGTGCATCTGTCTCCCCCCGTCAGATTTCCAACCCTACCTCGTTTCCTCTAAGTCGACAACATGATTTTATTTTTACTGCATTTTGGTGCTTCTCGTCCTCTACAGAACCAGAGATGCAGGGGAACAGAGAGCATCCCCCCAGCTGAAAGAAATTGTCACCCTAATTGTTTTGAACCTCTAAACTGTGAGTTTAAGATTTCAGCTACTCTCCTGTCAGTTCTTCTCTGGTCCACATGAGCTCACCCATCCTCAGATGCCACAGGACGACTCCAGTTGAAGTCACTCGAGGATCAAGGCCAGTGAAAATCAGGCCTTTTGTTTAAGTCCCTAAATGTGCATTTGCGGTGAAATCCTGGCCCTGATGGGAGTTTTGCCATTGATCTGAATGGGATCAAGATATCACCCTTAGTGTTGAACTTTAGGCTCTCTGCTGTGAAGATCCTGGCTGTTGGCCCTGCAGCAGCGAGAGCTATTGTGTTAAGGTGCTGAAAGAGTGTGATGGAAGATTCCCCAGTTTATGTGGCATCTTGAGACCTGGCATGAAAGATGGGGATTTCAAAACACAGGGGCCCTGATTTTGCTCTCAGTGATGCCAGTGTCAATCTGGATTGAGCCACTGAAGGCAGAATGGGAGAGCAGAACCTGGGCAATCTGTAAAACCCTGTGTGATCCATTCCTGTTCTGAAATCTCAGGTATCAAACGTACCCATTGAAGGGGTTCTGGCTACACGTCTTAACCTGGCAGTAAAGTTGCTGAATTGGAAAACTTGAGCGAACAAGAAAAAAAAAAACAAACAGAACAAAAAAAAGGAGATACAGAGACAGACAGAAGGACACAGTAACAGAAAAGGAAATGGTTTTAAAAACAAATATTTGTATAAATTATTTACGATAAAACCCTAATCTCTATCCTGGAGAATTCCTGCCATGATTATTATTCACTTGAAGCCTTCCTGAGCCCTTAGCACTAACTTTATTGCAGAAACAGGAAACTCACCGAAATCCAGTGCAGCAGAGAGGAAATCTTCTTACTGTGACATGAGAATCAGTGTACGAGTCTCACATCTGACACTTGCAGAGCTGGTCAGGGACATTTATGGTTTTCCCGTACAGTCCCTGCAGACTCTGACGTTGGCCAGGGCCTGGAACAATTCCCCGGACTACGAGAGCAGCGGGAAGTGCAGAAAACAGACCCTTGAGAATTTCAACCTCAGAGCCTCTCCTGGGAGTGAAGAAATGATTCACTGATAACACAGGCTCAGATTGTCAGGCCAAACTGAGTCTTGAAGACCTGCTAGCATTGTCCTGCACTGCTAAAAGAACAGAGAGAAAGGAAGAGCCAAGGGTTAGACGTGCTCATTTATCTCTCAGCATTTCTGTGCTGCTGCTCATTGTCATAGAATCTGAGCATCTGCTGTTACTCCCGGCGGATGAGCCCTGTGCTGAATCCCCGAGACCGTGACGTGCACGTGGACTGGCTCTTGTGCACCCTTGTTTCAAATGTAGGATTTCCACACTGGGTAACAGTCCCTCCCATCTGATAGCATCTCTGACAGAGGGCAGGACAGATTGCCCAAGCTTAGTCATAAATGCCTCAGGGTGCAACATACCACCATGAGGAAAGACAGCTTCCTGAGCCCCCTTCAGAGATCAGTACGTGCCCTGAAGCCTGTAGATTGATGACCTTTGTCTCTTTATCCCAACTAGAGTAGCTGCACAGACTGTCATTGGGGTGGGGAGGGTGAAGAGAGATGTTCAGAGGCGAATGACGTACCCATTCTCCATCCACATTCAATGGGACTCTGCTGCTCACTGCCCTTGGGCCTTTGTCAGCCTCCCCTTGGGGTCTCATGGATCATATGGTTGTCTGGATCTCAGGAGATCTCGTCAATTCATGGCTCAAAAACATAAAGCTCCTGTGTGACCTTGGATGTGTCATTTCATAATCTACTCAGGGCCTCAGTTTCCCCTCTGTAAAATAGAGAGAGCACTTCTATGTCCCAGAGAGTTGTGAGGATAAAAAACCTTTAATTGTGGGGTGCCATATGAGGACCCACAGTGAGGAGGGCCATATGAGGACCCAGAGATATAGCTGTGCTTGTTTATTTCAAGCAGAATTCCTGCTTATTTCAGGACTCCGCTCTACTGTGATCTGAACACTGCACACCGTGCCCCGCACACTACGCGTTCCTCCCCCAGTCAGTGCAGGAACCATCCTGCGCCCCTATTCTCCTCCTCCAGGGTCCCCAAAACTCCTGCTAATATCCTCCGAGGAAAGTCACAGCGCCTTTGTCTGAGGGAAAAAAGCTCTTGGCTTACGATTCTTTTAGCCCCTGCTCCAGGTGGTGCGGGCTTTTCGAGCAGTCGGTAGCCCCCTGGCCCTCACGTAGGGCAGGCCTCGTACAGTGCCCATGACCCCGGCCTTTGCCCCGGTCTATTGCCCCCAGCCCTCAGGCAGGGAGGGGCAGGCAAGGTACTCTTTAGCCCCCAGCTTTCAAGCAGGGCTGGCAAGCACATGTAGGCTATGGCCCTCGACCCTCAAACAGGGCGGGACTTTAAAGCAGTCTGTTGCCCTTGACCCTCAAACAGGCAGGGCAGGTCTAGCAGTCTATAGACCCCGGCCTTCCAACAGGCGGGACTGTTAAGCAGTCTCGTGCCCCTGACCCTCAGACATGTCGGGGCAGGGAACCAGTCAATATACCCCGGCCTTCCAAAATGCAGGGCAAGCAACGTAGTCTGTAGCCCCCGGCCTTCCAATCGGCAGGGCAAGTCAAGTAGTTCACAGCCCCCGGCCCTGAAGTGAGTGGCTGTCTTGCCAGATCCTCACTGTCGAATGGGGGCAGGTCTGGAAACTCCCTAAGGTCGTCAGCGGAGAGCAGCTCCTCCAGGTCACAGGACCCAGTGGTTCCTCTGGTCCATGAGGTTCCATCCACTCTGGTGGGTTCTACACACCAGGCAGCTCCTGCAGGTCAGGGCCAGCCTCAGGGGGTTTCTCCCACCTTGCAGCCTAGGTAGCTGCCAATCACTAGGGTCCAGCGGCCCTACCCAGTCATTAGGGTCTAGCAGACCTCTCCAGTCACTCGGGCTCGGCAGCTCCCTCCAGTCACTCCAGACAGCTGCAGGGCCTGGGCCAAGCCGAGGCCGCAGCCTCTGGGAAGACACGTCTTCCTCCGGCATTAACTTCCCCCTGACTGAACTTTTGGGCTGGCCTTTTATATTTCCCTCCATGGCCCTGGCTCTGTCCTTCTGCTTCCGGGTGGCCTGGCCTGCAGGGCCTGGGTCTGTGCAGTGGGGTGTCACGACCCTTCCTCAGGCTCAGGCTCCGAGGAAGAACACAGCGCCTTCCTACACCAACCTTTTACAGATCTGAAGATGGTTGTCATCTCCCCTCTCAGCCTTCTCTTCAGAAGATTAGACATGCCCAGCTATGTCCTTTTCTCAGTGCTCAGGTTTCTAAACCACTTGCCATTTTTTGGTGCTCTTACGTTTGTCCATCTCTTTCCCAAAGTGTGGAGCCCACCTCTAGACACAGTGCTCTAACTAAGGTCTACCAGTGCGGAGTATAAGGGAACAACTATCTCCCATGTTCTACGTACAACACTCCTGTTAATACATTCCAGAAGGGCATTTGCCTTTTTCACAACTACATCACATGGTTGACTCATATTCGTGATCCACTGTAACGCCCACCCAGATCCCCTTCAGCAGTACTACCGCCCAATCAGTTAGTCCCCACTTTATAGCTGTACATTTGATATTTCCTTCCTAAGTGTAGTACTGTGCATTTGTCTCTATTCACTTGTATTCTATTGAATTGTTTTGTAAAACAAATCTAAAAGTGTGTAAGGAAACTTAAGACTAAACACAGTATTCTTCCTTTCCTGTTGTAAAATTACTGTCTAGTGTTTCCGTGCACTGTTAAAAACCATTTTCCACTCAAGAAGTGGTGGCATTTCAGTGGCAGCTGAAGGGCCTTCTGTATATGTTTTGTAAATCAAATATGTAAGTATGTAAAGCAACTTACAATCCTTTGATATCAAAAGCAGGAGTTCAATCAACATCACTCATTATCGTTTTGGAGTCTTCGCACCCTGAGTGGTGCTGACATTGATATCACCTCCTTCATAAAGCACTTTGAGACCTAGATAGGAAGTAGCTATTTTTTTTAATTCAAAAGGCCTGAAAATGCCACTGAGTGTTGCACTAAAATGAGGACATAGATGGAGATTTCTCAGAATTCCTGTGAATGAATTATCACTAACTACCTTCCAGTTAGTGAAGAAAATCCATCCCTGAGGCCAAGAGTTTGGGTGTTTCCCTGAACAGATAAATAATTAATAACACTATCTCCTTTCTCCAGCACCCAGTGTTGAATACATCAGAGGAGGACCACAAGCCATTGCCAAGTACCAAATTGTACAATATGAACACATGCAGGGAGAGAAGGAATCCTTCCTGACCCAAGCTTGCGGTCGGTTTATGCCCTGAACCATGACGATAGTTCACCTTTCGCATCACATCCTACCTAAATTAACTACGTGTGTGCGGATTCACAGAACTCTTTCATCCTTTTCTGAAATTACCTCAGAGGAAGCTCAGACTCCCCCCACATAGACAGTTGGGACAGGATGTGCAGAAGATCTTGAAACCCCATATTCACTGCCTTTTCCTTTCCCACTTTATCCATATGATTATTATTTACACTGGCAGCAGAAGCAATTCCTGGAGCTAGGACAGTGGCCCCATAATCATAGAAAATTAGGGTTAGAAGGGACCTCAGAAGGTATCTAGTCCAACGCCTGCTCAAAGCAGGACCAACCCCAACTAAATCGTCCCAGCCAGGGCTTTGTCAGGCCTAACTTTAAAAACCTCTAAAGCTGGAGATTCCGCCACCTCCCAAGATAACCCATTCCAGTGCTTCACCACCCTCCTAGTGTAAAAGATTTTCCTAATATCCAAACTATGCCTCCCCCACTGCAACTTGAGACGCTTGCTCCTTGTTCTGCCATCTGCCACCACTGAGAACAGCCTAGCTCCATCCGCCCTGGAGCCTTTTACCGGTATTTAAAGCCTGCTATGAAATCCCCCCTCACTCCTCTCTTCTGCAGACTAAATAAGCCCAGTTCCCTCAGCTTCTCCTCATAAGTCTTGTGCTCCAGCCTCTAATAATTTTTGTTACCATCCACTGGACTTTCTCCAATTTGTCCACATCTTTTCTGTAGTGGGGGACCCAAACCAGGACACAATACTCCAAATGTGACCTCACCAGTGCCAAAGAGAGGGGAATAATCACTTCCCTCAATCTGCTGGCAATGTTGCTACTAATGGAGACCAATTTGCCTTTAGCCTTCTTGGCAACAAGGGCACGCTGCTGACTCATATCCAGCTTCTTGTCCACTGTAACACCCAAGTCCTTTTCTGCAGAACTGCTGCTTAGCCAGTCGGTCCCCAGTCTGGAGCAGTGCATGGGATTATTCCGTCCTCCATCTTTGTGTCTGTGATTTTTCTATTCAATAGACATTTTATTGATTTTGACCCCAGTCTCCGTGCAATGTGTGTCCCAAAATGAACTGATCATTGAGGGCAGATTTCGTGGCTTAGGGTAAAACAAAGCAGAGGGGAAAACTCAATGTGTATGCTAGTTAAGAATTCAGAGAGACTGATTTGGGGAGATTCAGGACTGGAAGGGATTGTTGGGGCCTGGTGCACGGCAGATCTGGAGACCTTCCGACGGCAGAGAGGGGGAAAAGAGTCAAAGATGGAGGAAAGTGAGGAATGGTGAGTATCTACAACAATACTGATGGAAAATAGGGCTGAGAGCATATAAGAAATCATCAGCGCTGGTAGTCTGGAAGTCACAGAGAGGCCGAGTGTCAGGGTATGTGGCGGTGGTGCAGAAAGAATAGCAAATACAGTAGGCGTCCAGCTTGGCTTAACAAAGAAGTCTTTGGCGAACTTAAACACAAAAAAGAAGTTTACAAGAAGTGGAAGCTTGGTCAGATGATTAGGGAGGATTATAAAAATACTGCTCGAACATGCAGCAATGAAATCAGGAAGGCCAAAGCACAATTGGAGTTGCAGCTAGCAAGGGACGTGAAGGGGAACAAGAAGGGTTTCTACAGGCATGTTGCCAACAAGAGGAAGATTAGGGAAAGTGTGGGCCCCTTAGAGAATGAGGGAGGCAACCTAGTGACAGAGGATGTGGAGAAAGCTGAGGTACTCAGTGCCTTTTTTGCCTCTGTCTTCACTGACACGGTCAGCTCCCAGACTGCTTCACTGGGTGGCACAGAATGGGAAGGAGGCGAACATCCCGCAGTGCTGAAGAAACGGGTCCAAGACTATTTAGAAGGACTGGACATACACAAGTCCATGGGGCTGGATGCAATGCACCCGAGGGTGCTGAGGGAGTTGGCTGAGGTGATTTCAGAGCCATTAGCTATTATCTTTGAAAGCTCATGGCAACAGGGGGAGGTCCCTGAGGACTGGAAAAAAGCAAATATAGTGCCCATCTTCAAAAAAGGGAGGAAAGAGGATCCAGGGAACTACAGACCGGTCAGCCTCACTTCAATCCCTGGAAAGATCATGGAGCAGGTCCTTAAGAAATCCATTTTAAGGCACTTGGAAGAGAGGAAGGTGATCAGGAACAGTCAACATGGATTCACAAAGGGAAAATCATGCCTGACCAACCTGATTGCTTTCTATGATGAGGTGACTGGTTCTGTGGATGTAGGGAAGGCGGTGGATGTGATATACCTTGACTTTAGCGAAGCTTTTGATACTGTCTCTCACAGTATTCTTATCAGCAAGTTAAAGAATTATGGGTTGGATGAATGGACTATAAAATGGATCGAGAACTGGCCAGAGCATAGGGCTCAATGAATAGTGATTAATGGCTCCATGTCTAGCTGGCAGCCAGTCACAAGCGGAGTGCCCCAGGGGTCGGTGCTGAGGCTGGTTTTGTTCAACATCTTCATTAAAGATCTAGAAGATGGGGTAGATTGCAGACTCAACAAGTTTGCGGATGACACTAAGCTGGGGTGAGTGGTAGCTACCCTGGAAGGTAGGGATAGGATACAGAAGGACCTAAGCAAACTGGAGGATTGGGCCAAAAGAAATCTGATGAGGTTCAACAAAGAAAAGTGCAGAGTCCCCCACTTAGGAAGGAAGAATCCCATGCACAGCTATAGACTGGGGACCGACGAGCTAGGCAGCAGTTCTGCAGAAAAGGACCTGGGGGTAAGAGTAGATAAAAAGTTGGATAGAAGTCAGCAGTGTGCCCTGGTTGTCAAGAAGGCTAATGGCATATTGGGCTGCATAAGGAGGAGCATTGCCAGCAGGTCGCGGGAAGTGATTATTCCCCTCTCTTCGGCATTGGTGAGGTTGCATTTAGAATATTGTGTCTAGTTTTGGGACCCCCACTACAAAAAGGATGTGGAGAAGTTGGAGAGAGTCCAACAGAGGGCAACAAAAATGATGAGGGGGCTGGAGCACAGGACTTATAAGGAGAGGCTAAGGAAACTGGGCTTGTTTAGTCTGCAAAAGAGAAGAATGAGGGGGATTTGATAGCACCCTTTAATTACCTGAAAGGGGCTTCCAGGGAGGATGGGGCTAAGCTGTTCTCAGTGGTGGCAGATGACAGACAAGGAGCAACGGACTTAAGTTGCAATAGTGGAGGTCTAGGTTGGACATTACGAAAAAGTTTTTCACTAGGAGGGTGGTGAAGCACTGGAATGAGTTACCTAGGGAGGTGATGGAATCTCCATTTCAGAGGTTTTTAAGCTGAGGCTTGACAAAGCCCTGGCTGGGATGATATAGCTGAGGTTAGTCCTGCTTTGAGCAGGGGTTTGAACTAGATGACCTCCTGAGGTCCCTTCCAACTCTATGATTCTATGATTCTATGATGGTAACGCAAAAAGAGATCAGGTGATGGTCAGAGGGAGCAGTGCTTGGTGATGGAGGGATAAGACATTAGCTGTGAAAATGGTGGTTACAGGTCCTGCAGCAGTGAGACCTATTCTGTTAGGGTGCTGAAAGAGTCTGAAGGAAGATCCCAGTTTCTGTGGCATCCTGAGACCAGGCATGAAAGATGGGGATTCAAAACACAGGGGCTATGATTTTTCCTCTCAGGGATGCTAGTGTCAATCTGGGATAAGCCACTGAAGGCAGAATATGAGAGCAGAATCTGGCCAGTGTGTGAAACTCGGTGTGACCCATTCGTGTTGTGAAATTTGGGTATCACAAATATCCACTGCAAGGTTTTGGCTACACGTCTTAACCTGGCAGTAAAGTGCCTGAATTGTAAAACTTGAGCATAGGAGAGAAAAAACTCCACAGACCAGAAGAAGGGAGATACTGAGACAGATGGAAGGATACAGTAAAAGACAAGGAAATTAGCTTAAAGAAAATATTTGTCTAAACTATTTCCAATAAATCTTTAGTTCCACTTTTAAATCCCTTCATGTTTCTGACACTATTAAACAGTTCAGGTCTCCGTGCTGGAGAATTCCTGCCCAGATTATTCTTGACTGGAACCATTCCCAAGCCCTTAGCACTAACATTATTGCAGAAACAAGCAACTCACCAGAATCCCACGGAGCAGAGAGAGGAAAACTTGTTACTGCGACCCGAGAATGAGTGTTCGAATCTCACGTCTGACACTCACAGGGCTGGACAGGGACCTTTATCATTTCTCTGTATAGTCTCTGTGGACTCTCAGGTTGGTCAGGACTCTGGGACAATTCCCTGTGCCCCGTGAATAGTGGGAACAGCGGAAAATAGACCCTGGAGAATTTCAGCCAAAGAGCCTCCCCTGAGAGTGAATTAATGATTCAACAATAAC